>NC_069123.1:53965472-54076810 GCF_026914265.1 Mya arenaria
ACCTTCTTCATATTTTACTTCTTTGACCTTGCTTGTGATTTTTTTTTATTTAAACACCTGATCAAAAACTAGTTCAAAAATCAAAATATACCTACTCCCCTTTCATCAACATCCTCACTCTTGAAACAGCCAAATATGTAAAAAAAATATCATGTTTAAAATAAAAGATAAAATGGTTATCCTATTTTTTAAATCTTTTATTAAAGCAGATTGCTCGAAAACTAGCTTTCAAACAAAATAATAATTAAAACAACAACAAACAAACAAATGATGGAGCATTAATACGGTATTATATCATCTTTTTAAAAGATTTCTAAAATGTCTGGCTTTGCATTAGAGTTCCCTGGACAATTCACTGAACAGGAAACTGACGTACCTCATACTTCATAGTCCAAAAAACGGCATCAAGAGAACGACCGATCTTAAAGCGAATCTGACTGTATTCTGGCAGTTAGATCGATTGCATATCTATCATGAAACACAGAGGAAAAATAGTTTTAAATTAAATATGGATATGCAATGTGTTCAATATATTTATGCAAAGTTCAATTTAATTTATTTTGCGCATCACATTTTACTGTTTGGAACATAAATGCATTAATATAAACATATTGATTAAGGTTTATAAAAGATTCGGACTGAAACATGAGTCAATAGATATCTTTTATTACATTTAATATTTTATAAATGGTAAATTTTATTTCACACCATCGATTCTGTCTAACACAATATCTTGCTACCCTCATAAACAGTATAATTCTACATAAAATAAGCATTGGGTTAGGTTAAATGTACATTGTAGCTGTTTAAAAACTTTTTATATTTGTTTTAATGTGCAATAGTTTTACTGCTGTATATGATAGTTTTTGTGTGTCAAAGAGCTGGGATTTCAGAAATATATACGTACTTAATTACATTAGGCCAGAGCATATATTACATTTGAAAGTCTCCACCAAATTAGAAATATTGACACGATTGCTAACGGCTATTAGTTATATTGCGCTCTAGTTAATATTTCATTGTTCTGTATATCAACGGGTTCATCTCACCAAGAAATTCTATCAAATTGAATCTTGTCTAAGACGAACATGGACACATATAGACTGACTTTTCAGCTGTCTTATTTGATCTGAACCCACACAAAAAAATGTCATATTGAACGATGTGTTAGCAAAGTTCAAACATGTTCATATATATTGTAAATAGAAATATCCGTTTCACTAAAACATATTCCTTTATGTAATTAACAGTTCACAGTTTCAACTAAATAATAACCATTCTTCTAAACCAATAACCAGTTTCAATAAATAATCATAGAAATTTTCTAAAAAAAACCCACCCCTTTAATTTGTTTCTATATTAACTGTACATTTAAAATATGTATTGTTCTGCAAACTTAAAATCATGAACTTAATAGAACTTGGCCTAAATATTTACATTACGCCTCCAACGCTTCGCTCTCATCAGATATAGTTTCCTTTGCCCCGTATATCCCATGCGGGTCACCTTCTAACACAGTCACTTATAATATTGAAGATACATAATTAATATATCTCAGAGAATACTTATTCATGACTCATATATTTACATTAACACTTCATTCCTTAACGATGGTTGTTGTTTATCAATTTCATATTATATCTGTATAAAGTGCAATGGTATTTCCCATCGAAATCGCGTGCGTTTGTTTAATACTTCTGTCCTGCCATTAGGCGCAATAATACTAATGGGTGGGGCATATTTCCTACGGAATTATTTTTTTCAATGAAATCGTAGTAAAATTATTGGCGACATGCAAAACTGTAATCTGCAGTAAAGCAGTTAAAACAAGATAAGCATCGATAATTTGATTGATTTGAATGTAGATGATTTCATGATGGATGGAACAGTTGAAGAAACGTTTGTGTTTAATAGACTGTTAAATGTCACGAAAATGCAAAAACAGTTAGTTAGTTTAAAATAACCTCTATAACGGGTGCATGTATGACGTCATGAGTGATGTCATTGAAAAAGTTTTACATTAAGCTCGATTCGGGCCGCAACATAACTCGGCAGCGGCATTTTGTTTCGACGCCATTTTTTGCAGTGTTCATTCGTTTTGAAAGTGTTGTTTTTTTCGAAATTGACTGGATTACTGGGATTATTTACGCACAATACCTATTGGGTAATCAATTAATTACCTATACAGTCCTACTTTAATCATTATTTGTTTTGATAACTAATTTAAGCCTGAACATTTTGTTGAAAACATGTTCTTGATAAAATGTACAGCATCTTCGATCGGCATCAGAGAAAAAAATATTTGAAATTTCTTTGTTCATTGCATACGACGTAATGGAATCATGTCCATATAAGTCGTATGTTCTGAATAAAATCGACAGAAATAACTTAAGTTCGGAGGAGTTAGTCGTTTAAGACATAATTTAGTGCTTTTAACAGTCGAAACAACTGCAGAAAAAACACATCAGCTTGCCAGGAAAAGACAACTCAGCAGAAAATATGTAAGTTATATGTGGTTTATTTCATGTTTTGGTATTTGTATGCAGCTACATTATATATGCTAAAATATGTTTTTGTGCAAAAGTTTGCATCGTTGACCAACTTTCGGTCAGAAACCAGGTCGCCCAGCCTTCATTGTTATGATGCGGGCCCTGATAGCGCATGCATATGTAAAACAAAAAAAAAACGGTCATTAACGACACGTGAATTTACTGAATAATGCACGTTTTCTACCGAAAAAGCCCGGGTTTTGCGTTTTAATACACCACGATAACGGACCGAAAACACACAGTTTATGCAATAATACGTATTTATAATATTCTTGAAATTGAAAAGATAGAAAATAAACATATAAATAAGGAACTATTTTATCTGTGCATTCATTGTTGTATAAAATTAGGTTATGATAGCTGTTCTAATTTACCCACCGTTGAGAACAACGAGAGAAAGAAAAAAGAGAAAATGCTCTTGAATAATCAATTTATTTTAGCAGAAATGTAGATTTAAATAAATGTAAATATAAGTATTAAAATTCGACATGTTGCATTTTATTGGGGTATGGTATGCAATGGCGCAGTTCAGACTTCGGACTCCACCCATTTTGAACGGCCCCATTGCATACCATAACCCCAATAAAATGCAACATGTCGAATTTTAATCCTTAAATAAGCGACATTGTTATTGATCACGGTATATCCTTGGAATATATTGACAAAACTATATCAACCTGATTTCGTATCTGATCATAAACTTGAAGATAAAAAGCTGAAATCGATACGTTTTTATATGCCATATTACAAATACCCTTTGGTCATCTACAACTGCACGTTAACTAATCATGATACTGACGTAAGTGAATTGGTACTTAAGTTAATTTCAACACAAAATCGGAGCCACCTGTTGCCATCAATTGTTTTCTTGTCTAGTGACATCATATAACAATTGCGATATTCTGACTTTCTTCATACTTTAGCTGTACAATTGCTATTGGCTTTGCTTTACATGCCCAGTGCCATTAAACCCGGTTTATGTTTAAACTTTTTTGCTACTGAGCTTGTTTCTGTAGCTTTTGGCATACAAATTCATCTGTACAATTTGTAAATTTTATACTTTTCAATGTTACTTCAATTCATTAAATACTTTTGCTTTGGGCTGAACCTTGTTGTTAGTGTCGCGAGTCCAAAGAATTCGAATGACGATTAACGAACACATTGGCATATTTTGAAGCATTGCTGTCTTTGTACTTTACAATAATTGACTCAATATGACTGCCGTCTGATAGTAAGACTATGTGATGGTTCAAGCAATACCGAAGCCATGCAATTATTTGAAGGACATACACAATGCCAACAGGAAGGTGGCTTGGCTGAATAATTGCCTTGCCCAGAGATAAATTATTTATTTCGTTTGATTGTGCTGTATCAAAAACGTCGAGGTCATTATAATACTTATGGTCAAGGACAAGTACAATAATGTCGTTGTATAACTATACGACCATGTCCGTTGGTAATTTTCATATTCAGAATGCTCCCTACGTAAAAGGTATATGTAATCTTATCATATGGATTTTTTATTTTTTGTTTCCATATAAGTAGAATATTATTTTCTTCATGAATCTCATTTTTCTTTAAAGTATTATAGCAGGTACACACTAATGGACGTGCCTCGCTCTACTGACTAAGTTAAACAGTAATTTGATGTAGAATATTCAATTTACCTATTTATAGGCACAAGGCATTATGTGTAAACAAGAGGACAATCAAAAACTCTCAGTACGTCACATTTAATCATGTATGCAATATATTAATAAATGCATCAATAGTGAGACTATAAATGCATATGAATATGATAAATGCTTTATAACTGTCGGCTTCCAGTCGGTTTTCACACGTCCAACTTCACACGAGGTAAAACCGATTTAAAGAAATAAAAAAAACTGAAGGTGTAGACACAGATTAGTGGAATGTAGTGTATGTCGAAGCAAAAAAGTACATCCATCATTCACTGACGGAAAAAACTGTTCTATTCTCCAAAATTGTTGCCTTGGTAAAAAAACCCATCCAATTTCGTGTCCAAGAGTAGATGAACATGCACTTCATAAAAAGGGTTAAAATTGACAAAAAATTGATTTTTTACATTTTTTGCGCGAATATTTTCTTAAAATTTCTATATTGTATCTTGATTGTATCATGATTATTTAAGATTTCACTAGCTTATATAAGCAGTCGTTCTTATACATAAGTCTGCAATATTAATTTTTTATGGCAATGTAATTTTAACATTAAATACATTTGACTGGTAAACAAAAACTTAAATCAACTGGATAGGTCAACCCATTTGTTATCTCTGGAGGCGGCAAGCATGTGTGTGGAAACAAGCAGTTCCAACATGATGTAAGGGATGTAACTGTGCAACGGATCGTGCATTGTGATTCTGAATCATGTGTAGTTTTCAAATATTGATTTTGATTGAAAAACATGAAATCTGTGAGTGAAAACAGACTAATGTTAAAACTATATTAAAATTAATGAGTTCAAAGCACATGCATTAAATATCCTTTCATCGTCTGGTTTTTGGAAACTAGTCCTCTCATATATGACTTTGAAATCCAGATAGATATATTATCTGCGTTGATAAGGAATATGGGGAATCTCCAAGGCTAATGAAGCTATGAAAGCGACACATTTTTACCAAATATTTGGTTAAATCATGAACAGTTAACATATGGAAAGAAATTATCCAAACCGAATAAACCGATGCTTAGACCTCATGTACGACGCCTACATCACATATTTTATGATTGTTTAATTTAATAAATCATCTTAAATATAAATTCACTTCAACATAATAAATTTGATTTTTTTAAAATTACTTGAAGCATGTGTGTGATGTTTATTTTGTTACGGTGAATAGTATGTCTGTGTACTTTACGCAAAACAAAGAAAATATTTTAATTTCAGAGTTAAAACCGGGAATGACATCATGCATATTGCAATTCATCCAGTAGAGACTGCTCAATAATATCAAACGATAACTTACATCGTACAACAAAACCAGTAGATAGATAGATTCTTTTATTCCTCCAACAATGGAGAGCATTACATATTTAAAACATACAATACATGAATATACAGTTGATATATAATCATAACATAGAAAAGAATAGGAAAATGATATGCATGGCATCAATTTCAGGGTACACAACAATACAAAGAATGGGAAATAAATGACATATCCCTACATTACACACACAGTGGCTTGCTGAGAAAATGTAAGTATCGTAGTACCGTCTTGAAAATATGTACTTGACTGTGGTCGCTGAGCGTAAAAGATCGGAAACCGGACATCATTTCTAATAATTGTTCGGAATAATGCATTTGACAAAATTCGTCATACTGATTTACTGTGAACATTAAACTTAATTTTCGCCAAAGGCACTGCCTAGTAGTATCGTTCGAACGACAAAATAACAAAACATGTTCTGAAATGAAATACGTTTGATCAGAACATAGTGTGCACTTAGTAACGTAGGGTCTACTGAAAATTTTACTTAGAGCTAGAGCCACCGTCCTGCAATATTTGAGTTGCTCGCGATATATTTGACTGAACCTCCATATAATACATGGTGATATTTCATTATTTATAGACAGAAAACCACGCAAACTGTCTTTACTCAATAGCCTTGATTGATATTCTGCGTTAGCAACTTCGTAGATAGATTTCTTAACTAGGTTTTCCCACGTACACATTTCTGGAAACGTGCCATTTTCTAGATACTGGTTTACATAAACCAAAAAATTGTATTTGCATAATATTTTGTATATGTCGGGGAAAAATCCTGTTATTTGACTTGGATTCTCGAGGAATTCAAGAAGTCTGTATATGAATATTCGTTTAACGGTTTTCGCGGGGTCCAGTTTGCAAAGTTGTCCGAAGAACAAAAGTTTTCTTTTGTCTATTATGTAGTCAATAGATAAAATACCGATAGAGCCTAGTGCTACGTCTGATCTACATGCGCGTGAAAATCCTTGAATCGACTTAATACATTGTTTATGGACACGATTAAGGGAGTTTAATTGTGTTACTGAGATATTGTACCAAACCTCGCAACCGTATAAAGCCTTTGGAAGTACTATCGTTTCGTACAAATGTTTCATGGTTAGGGGGTGTATACTTTGGTCATCTGATGCCCCACAATCTGTAAGACCGAAATAGGTTTTTCTTAATTTACTGCATGCATCTTCTATACTCTTATTTAAGTTCATATACTTGTCGCATAGTACCCCGAGATGCACGTAACTGACTGTCTCTTCTACACAGTCTCTTCCTAAATACCACGATCGTTCACTACGTGTGAACATCGACTTTGATTCGTTAAATACAACTACTTTTGTTTTACTAGCATTATACTGATATCGTCCTTTGATTGAATTAGAATAACAAATGTTCATTAGTTCGCTCAGGCCATTTTTGCTGAGCGAGAGTAGTACCATGTCGTCGGCATGCGTTGGACAACCTACACTGGCGTCTAATATAGTCAACGAGTTCCTTGATTTCTCAATTGTGTGCATAAGATTATTAATGTAGAGGAGATACAAAAATGGACTCCAGCACTGGCCCTGTCTCGTTCCTTGTTGTATAGGGAACCATTTGGATACCCATCCTTGTGTTCGTACGCAACTATAAACGTTTTCGAACATATTAATGCAAACTTTTAACAAATATGGGTTAACACCGGCATCGTATAACTTTGTAAGCAGAATTGTAAAATTAACATGATCAAACGCCTGACGAACATCAAGTTAGCATGTATACAGCTTACTTTTGTTTTCCCTTGTGAAATATATGCTTTCACGAACAAGAAATGACTTCATAATACAACTAAAATGTTTTTGAAAGCCATCTTGGAGGTTATTGCACGTAAGCCAGTCTTCACCTTTCATGTCAAATAGAATTACCTTTTCATAAAGTTTCAGTACTGTAGAGCACAATGATATAGCACGATAGCTATTCGGATCGCTTTTCTTTTTGTTCCCGCCTTTGTATAAAGTCGTGATTATGCCTCTTTTCATGTCAATAGGGAAATGAGCAAATTTTGTAATATTGTAAAACAGACGTAATAATAACAGAATTGTTTTTTGTCCGCCGTATATTAAGTGTTTATAATTAATTTTGTCATAGCCACTTGCTTTTCCTTTTTTGCAAGTTTTCAAACATTGTGAAATTACTTTTTCTGTTAGATGGAAGTCAACATAAGTTCCTACTGGCAGATTAGATTTGATGATGTTCAACCTTTCTTCACACGTTAAAAGGTGTTCATCATCAAAACTCGAATCAATGTCAGTTTTGTATAGATCAGAAAAATGTTCTTCCCAACCATTGTTTATATCTTGAGAATTATTACATCTACGGTCGCCAAATGTCATTTCAAATAGTCGGGAGTCCATCAGAGGAAAATGTGACGAGCCATGGCATCGGAGAGTAGAATGTGGCATGCGTGCTATATCTTAACTTTGATATGTTAGCAATCTGAAACTGCCCCATGCCACTCGAGATTTTGCCCTATATGCTCAGAATTAGGTCAAAGGTCAACTGAGTGCACTTTATATACATGGTAATTGAAAAAACACCATATCTTTGTCAATTTTAGGTTTACAATAACCCACATGGGATCAAAATGGAGCTTAGGATTTGGCCTTCATTTACCACTTACTAAATTTTATATACCTTATTTGTATACTTATGAATATTAATGAGAATGTCCGAAAAAAGGTTTTTTTTTTTAAGAAAATAATATTTTATGGACACTAGTTTGGCAATATCTTCGTTATTTATGTTATTTATATAGCCAGACTTTACCAAAATAAGGATGAGATATTCCTTTATCAGAAAACATATACTTTTTAATATTTTGATGTATCGTTTACATGCACAATTACTGCTTAAAGTGGGTGGGGTAACTTGACACCAACATCTTGAAAAATCCAAATGTTATAAAATTAAAAATTCAGATGTTGTTTTCTATTAAATATGGTTTATGTTTATAATGTGTATTAATAACCAGTATTTGTACATTGATAAATAACAATTAAATAGGTCAAAGGTCATTTAAGTGCAATAATAAGTAAATTTAAGTCATTTATTAAAGTATGCATGTATTAATGCAAAGACATACATGAAACACTAGCAGTCATAACTATTATGTTTTGCACTGTTAACCAAACTAAGTTAACAATGTTTAGTGTGTTCTTAATGATTTTTCTACACAGAAATGCCCTTATCGCCACATTTGTAATGACTGTTAAAATCACAGTAGAAGATGAATCGTTTGCTTAATTGTTTCGAGCAAAATCTGTATTTGCTGAAATGATTTCAATACACTTAAAACAGGTCTATGTTAACATATTTTTCATCAGACACTTTCCTTATCGGCAAATCTTGATTGTGTTAAAATGAACATGTTAACATTTTACAATTTTCTACGAAGGCTTTTGTAAGAATGATCCACAAGTTAAACTCAAATGAAAACTATGAATATATTGGCATTACAAATTATTTGTTTTCTTATTTATTGAAACCATTTAAGGATATAGAGCGTTTGCTCGAGCAATCATTTATGTCCTACAATGTTTTCAATGTTATCCAATGTTGAGGCATTAATAGACGGCGCTTCTGTGTGAGAAAGCTCTATAACATATTACTGGTACAATCTTAATGCGTCTGATATGACGCGGCATAGGATTAAACATGTAGCCACTAACATTCCCTTTTTTCATCAGATACTTTTATTGTTGGTAAGTCTGAACATAGCTCGTCGAGGAAATGTTTAGTGTTTAACCATTTACTCATCAAGCTATGCTTAGACCTATCTGTGATGAAAAACTCTAATAAAAATACTAACAGTTAGGCAACTGAAACTTCATTTCTTGTTTACTGTAATTAAATCATTTTAAGAAATGAAGCGTTTGCTCGCAACTAGCAAATGCTTCATATCATACAATGTTGTCAATACATGTAGTCTCAAATATAATGGCACTTTACAGTACTTATTTGGAAGAAATACCTATTAGATATTACTGTTAGCATATTAATGCATCTTTACTGAGATGCGGCCATTAGTTCAATACACATCCACACTCATTATTCTTTATCAGATGATTTCCTTGTTGGTAAATCTAAACATTGCTTGCCGAGGATAGTATGAACAGTTAATATATTGCCCACAATCTATGTAAAGAGTATCCACTAGGAAAACTTGATAAAAATCAAGGCAAAATATAATTTCCTTGTTTAATTGCATTGCAATCACTGTTGGAAATTGAGCATTTGCTTGTCAAGAGCAGTTGATTCATTCCCTACAATGCTGTCAATAGGCGTTGACTACAATTGCCTATGTGTAGGACATGTGTAAATTCAAATGCATATGCAGAGTTTTCCAACTTCTTACTTAAAGGTGCATAGTTAATAGACTCAAGTGTCAATTGGATTAGCGCAATTGATGCCATCACACCCACATGCTGGTGTACATTTCAATGACGCTTTAAAGCATTTGCAGCGGATAGATTTGCACTTGGTTTTACACCCACAACTTGTCAGTTCAATACAAGCATCAGGTACTGTTGGTAATCGTTTCCAGACAACTTCTAATCCATCAGGACCATCTTGCCATGCCTTAGTATCTACAGGCCTGATCTCTGTATCAACAATTGGTACATCAGCTGTGATCCAAATTGCTGCTTGATAATTTGCTCTTGCAATGTGCAATATATACTTAAAATATAAGGCTGTTGTCAACATAAAATAGTGAACATTTATAATACCAGGAGACGTCAATGAGTTATGCATGTGCGTAATCTCTATTCTGGTTTATTTTATTGCCATGGCAACGTTCACAGTTGCAGATTTTTCCATCCTCACTAATACACTTGTGTGTACCAAACAGCATAACAAAGGCAAATAATTCTTGATAACACATAGATGTTGTTTTATTTGCTAATTTCCGTGTTTGACCTCGAAAGTACATTGACCTTGACCTTATTTGACTTTAAAAGTTGGCCTCACAAAAGCTATATGTTCATAGAACTGATATATTTTTTTAATAAAAAAACATATTTTATTAAATAAAACAGATATAAGATATGCAAAACATAAGTCATTGAATCAGCAAACCTGGGCAATGTTTTGTGCTTTGTTGGTAACCATAGTAACCGACATCATTCTAGTGCCCAATTTTGCTGAAACCAAAGATTATACAATGGGCTGTTTTGTATTACCTTTAAACACCAATATAAAGATGCGTAAAGCTAAATAAAAAGAAAACATATTATGTATACTAAAATTTTCGAGTATGTTTCGCTTGTTGACCTTTAAATGACCTTAACCCTACCTTTTGGAAACATTGTTGGAGAATTTACTAGAAAGCTATATATACAATGATAATATAGAACAAAATATAAGTTGATAAATATAAGCGTTTAAAAGTTAAACGACATCGAGTAAGACAGGTAGAGTTTCAATAAATTTTGCACTTACTTGACCCTTGACCTAGTTTCTCACCTTCACATTCGATTTTGTCAGTGGCATTGTGTGGAGTCACACACAGCTGATATTGGGCAATACGATTATGGAATTGAATCAGTTATACTCTATGATGCCATGGGCCGTCAAAAATGAGCGACTTTTCCGCTTATGGTCTCCCGACGTAACACATTGACTTGAATTGACTTATTATTGCACTTGAATGACCTTTGACCTATATAATTGTTATTGATCCATGTACAAATACTGGTTATTAATACACATTATATACATAAACCATATGTAAAAGAAAACAACATCGGATTTTTTAATTTTACAACATTTGGATTTTTCAAGATTTTGGTGTCAAGTTACCCCACCCACTTTAAGCAGTAATTGTGCATGTAAATGATGCATCAAAATATTAAAAAGTATATATTTACTGATAGAGGAATATCTCATCCTTATTTTGGTAAAGTCTGGCTGTATAAATAACATAAATAACGAAGATATTGCCAAACTAGTGTCCATAAATTATTATATTTTTTAAAAAATCACCCTTTTTTGGACATTCTCATTAATATTCATGAGTATACAAATTAGGTATATAAAATTTAGTAAGTGGCAAATAAAGGCCAAAGCCTAAGCTTCATTTTGATACCAGTTGGGTTATTGTAAACCTAAAACTGACAAAGATATGATGTTTTTTCAATTACCATGTACATAAAGTGCACTCAGTTGACCTTTGACCTAATTCTGAGCATATAGGGCCAAATCTCGGATGGCATGGGGCAGTTTCAGATTGCTAACATATCAAAGTTAAGATATAGCATGCATGCCAAATTCTACTCTCCGATGCCATGGACCGTCAAAAATAAGCGACTTTTCCCCTTATGGACTCCCGATTAAAACCCTTTTTGGTTAGTTGTTGACTTGCGACGTTTGTTAATTAAGCGCCAAAACTCATTATTGTCAATTTCAGCAGCTTGATCAATCTCTGCTTCTAGTTTTTCAATATAACCTTGCGCGCGTTCTCTATGTTTTCTTCTAAACAGAGCCTTTGCATTTTTGTATTCGACGTACGTATTAAATTCACCCCCCCTTGGTTGATTATCATCTATCCATTGTTTTCGTCGAATTTGCATATTTTTATGTAAAACAGCCAAAGTCTGGTCCCAATATGGCTTTAAATATGGTTTATATCGTGGTTTGGGGATGCACTTTTTAGAAATCGTATGTAACGTTGATACAAAGGTACGATACAAATAATCAATGTCATCTGTTGTATTAATATTCTTCTCTAACAAATTATTTAAAATTTCATTATTCTGCACGCACTCAGTATACTGAGTTATATAAGAATCTTTTATGTTCTTCCAATTTATAATGTCTGTATTAATTTTTCTCTGTACTGTTACTTGTACTTTCATGTTTATAATGATAGGACGGTGGCTTGATACATTAATACAATTATCATTTGGCATTTTACAATATACAACATTATCAACTGTCAAAGGTCAGGAATGGCATAGAGAGGGGCAGTCCCAATTGTTATGAAGAAATTGACAAATGACAATACAAGTTTTAACAAATATATTATTTACATAAATTACAATAAATAGAGATCTTCTTATGAACTATGGTTGAATGTCACTACTGCAACACTGTTACGCTGTTACCAGTCTACCACTCCACTATCTCAATCTCCCGCTAACGTAAACGTCACACAGACGTTACCCGGATGTCGACAACGGCGTCACACAGACACCACATAGACGCATCGACGTCACACAGACGCCGACCACAGGAAATACAGGCGTCACTTAGACGTCAACACTGACGTCTATCAGATGCCAATCCAATACACGTCCCGACTCTCGACGTCCACGATAGGATATATCAACGCCCACCTAGGCGTATCCGTTCTCAGCACCAGCCTGTGTTACCGGTACAAACACGAGGTCCACTGACATCCCGTCCTGTTAGCGTCCGGAAGCCCAACTACGTTGAAAACGTCCTCTGACGTCATGAGCCCCAAAACATCAATATAACCGCAACGTGGCAACCATAGCAAACGATGTTCTGCTGTTTACGTATAACCTGACATTCAAAATTACGACATAAGTCATACTTTTTACTATATCATTGCTTACCTAAATTATATTTAACAAGCATGATTATACACTTTTACTCTCAACAATCATGCAAAGCAAAACAATAAAATGTCGGTTCATTCCCCGTCAAGGCAAAACTGTGAGAATCTAAACAATTATAGTTTAACACGAAAATAGTTCTCTAGATAATTATATGAGCAAATAATGTTTACAACGCTTACTTGCAATATAAAAACCTGACAATTGCAAAGTACATGTACAAGAGACAATATTTAACTGTATTTACAAACCTAAATTGTAATGCAAGAATGTCTATAAAACAATTATAATGTAATGGCACTTACCCTGGTATCAGGTGTTAATAATACTTAGTATTAATACACATTCATTCCCCAACAGCTTTTCGGCTGCATAACTGCAGACGTGGGAGTTCTGTCCGTCCACTCAGAGAATATTACACGTATGTCTTGGTCAAAAACCTGTTCCCAAATAATTAGAGAATTACACACCCAAAACATGTACAAATTATGATGACGTAAAAATGGTCAGAGCAGTGAAAATTGGTCAAGTGTTACCGTATCGTGTCGATACAATACTACCTAATGATTGATTTTAAATCAATGTTTAAACTAGTACAAGCAAATTGTATTAAATAATAATACCATAATATAAATGTAAAAAGAGATTTGTGACATACGCCCCACCTAAAGGAAGTGCTTGCACTTTTGTACAACAAATCCTTATTACAAACTCCCTACAGCCTCGACAACCCGTCGGCAAGAACGTTAGACTTTCCTGGAATTGCCACAATTCTGAAACGGTAAGGCTGCAACAAAATGGCCCATCTCATAAGCCTAGCGTTACCTATTTTTGCCCTGTGGAGGTGTGACAAAGGCTGGTGGTCCGTCTCCAGAACGAACTCTTGTCCGTAGAGATACCTATGAAACTTCAGTATCGCCCAGACGCACGCCAGACACTCTTTCTCCACCGTCGCGTACGACCTTTCAGCCTTATTTAACTTACGACTAGCATAAGCAACTGGTCTATGCTCATCCTCACATTGTTGGAGCAAAACAGCGCCTACTCCGACGTCACTGGCGTCAGTCTGCAAAACAAATTGCTTACCCAATTCTGGTAGCTTCAGTATTGGAAATGAACACGGCGCACGTTTGAGTGTGACAAACGCTTTCTCTTGTGCTTCGCCCCACCTAACCTTGTTAGGTAGTCCTTTCCGGGTAAGATCTGTCAATGGGGCTGCAACAGAAGAATAATGTGGCACAAACTTCTGGTAAAAACCTACAAGACCTAAAAATGCACGAACCTGTTTCTTTGTCTCCGGTCTTCGCGCTTCTTCAATGGACTTAACCTTGTCTGGTAGCAACCCAACCTGGTCCTTACCAACAACATGACCCAAACACTCTACAGACTGAAAACAAAAATAACATTTACTAGGTTTAGCAGTCAATTTGGCGTCACGCAATCTTTCAAACAGTTCTCTAAGAACCTTGAGGTGCTGTTCAAAGGTCTCGGTGTAGGCAATGATGTCATCAATGAAATTGTCGATATCTTCCATTCCATCAAGCAATTTCCTCATAATCCTAGTAAAATTAGCGCTGGCGCAAACCAAACCGAACGGCATAGTGACGAATTGGAACAGACCAATCGGTGTCTGGAAGGCTGTGAGAGGCTTGGACCGCTCCGTCAGTGGTAGTTGCCAGTATCCCTTCGTCAAATCCACCTTGGTGATGTAGCGACAGTTGGATAACTTTAAAAAATATGTCATCAATGTTCGGCATTGGCTCACAATCAAAGATGCTCGCTCTATTTATAGCACGAAAGTCTATACAGAAACGGTTGGTCCCGTCAGGTTTCCTTACAATCACGTAATTACTGCAATACTGACTATCTGACGGTTCAATGACTCCAAGTTGCACCATGCCTTTTACCTCTTCAGTAACAGTTTGTTTCATTGCAAAAGGTAAAGGATACTGTTTAGACCTTATTGGTGTGTCTGTATTCAGTTTTATGTCATGTTCATCTAAACTTGTACGCCCTGGTGAAGTAGATAGCACATCGGAAAACTCTTCCAACAGATCGTTCAGACGCTCAACCTCATTTGGAGACAGTTGTTCGCTTATGTGGTAGTCTTTACCTTTTCCTGTTGACAACGTTGGCGGCTCCACTATGCATTGTTCCTCGTCGTTGAGTGACTCTTCACTATAGTCATCGACAACAGCAACACTTGCGACACCGTGTACTATTGCGTCCCTTTCAACATACAACTTTAGCATATTTGCATGAAATGTTTTGACCTTATTGTCCATCTGTATCTTGTAGTCTAAGCCACCTACTCTTCCAGTTACTGTATATGGTTCCCGCCATTGAAGTAAAAGCTTGTTATTCTTGGTTGGAAGTAAGACCAATACCCGATCACCAACATCCAAACGCTTAACCTTGGCTTTGCGATTGTATATGACAGCGTACCTCTTACTGGCCTTGTCCAGATTGCTATGTGCTATTTCAGCGCTGTATTCTAGTCTGTCCTTCAGGTCAACAACATACTGGTAAACGGTTTTTACCTCTTGGTCCTGAATATCCTTGGTCCACAGCTCCCTGAGTATCTTCATAGGTCCCCTCACCGATCGACCATAGATGAGCTCGAAAGGTGTAAACCTTAAACTCTCCTGTGGAGCATCTCTGTAGGCAAACAAAACTGGTCCAAGATATCTGTCCCAGTCCTTGGGCTTTTCCAAACACAAACGCTTTAACATAAGCTTCATGCTGCCGTTGAACTTCTCAACCAGTCCGTTACAGATGGGATGGTACGGTGTTGTGGTAAGCTGTCTTATAGAAAGCAATCTACTTACCTCCTTCATAACATCTGAAGTAAACTGCGTGCCCATATCTGTCAAGAGCTCCCCAGGTACACCTAGACGGCAAAACATCTCTACCAACGCTTCAGCTACTCGTTCCGCTTCTATAGAGGGTAGAGCAACAGCATCAGGATATCGTGTGGCATAATCCATTAAGGTGAGTATATACCCGTTTCCCTTTGCAGATCTGGGCTCTATCGGACCCACAATATCTACGGCAACTCGCTGAAAAGGTGTTTCGATTAGTGGCATCTTACCTAAAGGAGCCTTAGTTACCTTACCTTTCGGTATTGTCCTCTGGCATGCATCGCAAGACTGGCAGTAGCGCTTCACGTCCGCTTGTACCCCAGGCCAGTAGAACTCTGACAGCACCTTAGCTACGGTACGTTTGACGGCTAAATGTCCAGACATAATGGAATCATGCGCAAGACTCATAACCTTTTCACGGTAATTCTTCGGTACTACCATCTGCAAGTATCTTTTGCCGTGGTCAACTGTAGGCGAAAAGAACTCCCGATAAATGATACCCTTTACGATGACAAACTTGGTCTTATCGGTACCTGGTTTAGTCACGTATTTTCTCACTCTTTCCAATGTCGCATCACTCTGTTGCGCTTTCATGATGTCGTCTGGTGTTGCACTGCTATCAATCAACGTTGGAGCTTTCATGCGTTTGAACTTCTGACGTTCGTTTTCATCTTTCTTCATCAGTCGAGTCTGCACCGCCGTCACTCTGGCTGCTGAGCCGCCGGTTGCTTGTAAAACTGGAGCCTTAGCATCAGAAATGTTCCCAATAATAACATCATACAGAGGGTTTTCCATACACCAAGCATCAATATCCCCAGAGAAGTATGGTGTGTCTAGACTTACACGGGCAATGGAAGCCGTGACCTTAGAACCATCAGCCATCAGACAAGTCTGTGTACGATCTGTAATATCATCTATAGAAACTAGTGCCTTCTTCACAATGACTCCGCTACACCCTGTATCTCGCAACACCTTAACATGACGATTACCAAGCAATCCTTCAGCCGTTGGCATTACATTATCAGACGACGTACATCAAAATCAAAATCAGCATTCGAGTATATACTTATATTTGTAACCGGAAGAAAGGCAGCACAACCCTTTTCCTTTTCAGTCCCGTCCTTTTGCACTGACGCCGTTGCTGCACTCTTCTTGTTTCTATCTTGACAAATACTGTCAGTAGATATGTGACCTTGTCGTCCACAACGGTAACAACGTCTCAAATTTCCACCCTGAGGACGTCCGACACCGTCACCTTTTCCCTTTGTATCTGCCGGTCTGTTGTCACTCTTGCCACTCTGGTTGCCTCCATGAATATGGCCTTTGTTTCCTGGTGCGTTATGCTCTGGATTACGTGACCTGTTAAAAGAAGAACACAAGGATTTTGTACTTACCGCCCGTGCTTCACGGAACTGATCAGCGAGCGTTACCATTGTAGCTACGTCTTTGGGTACATGCTATCTGAGGAAAAGAGCCAAATCCTTAGTACATATATTTAATATTTGCTCTCGCAACAAAAGATCACGCACAGCTTCAAACGTCATTTCAGTTTTGGATAGCTCAATCCATCTGTCCGCATACCCTGATAACCTATTACTAAACTGAAGAAATGTCTCACCGTATTCAGGCAAACTGGACCGAAACTTATGCCGGAAACCATCTTCCGTCAGATCAAATCTCTTAAGTAGTGCAGTCTTAAGGACATCATAATCAAGAGAATGATCACAGGGCAACCTTGCGTAAACATCTAATGCCTTACCCTTGAGTAATGCACTCAGATTAAGAGCCCATGTAGACTTGTCCCATTTGCCCATGTAGACTTGTCCCATTTGTTAGAATTGAGAGGTATTCTCAAAGCGGTAAAGGTACGAATCCATCTGATCCTTGGTCTCATCAAATGACGGTAACTTAGGTGCCTTAACATAATCTGTGCGCTCCCTATGCTCAGACTTTACATCTCTTACCTCCATTTCCTTAAGTGCCTTTTCATGTGCCATTCGCTCACGTTCCATTTCCATCCGTTCACGTTCTTTAACATACTGGATACGCCGATCCTCACGCTGAATGGCCTGTTGCTCTCGCACAAAGTCCTGCAACTCCTTTCCGCTGTACCCTAACTCTTTACCCTGAGTAGTTAACTGCTCAAGACCATCCATGGTTAAACAAACACAATGGCATAAAATTAACAAATGCTATTCCTAAAGTACACACAGTAGAGTATATTGAAATCACAGATAAAACTGTATTGTTCAAAACTAACCATAACACTTGACGACGTTTCACTAAGAATTAAATAATGACGTACCCCCGTAATAACGTAACACTCAGTAAGTATTACCGTACAGTCAACAGTCTACGTCGTCGTGTCAGCACATGTACATACCACAGCGTTCAGTCATGCAGCCGTATGTAAACCATAACCACCCAAGCCAACACCCATACAAACACCACCTGACTCCAGGGTTACACAGCAAAACCTTAAATCTGAAAAACACAAAAATATGTATGTACACAAAGTAATACACATAGTGGTAAAATACATAGACATATAAATGTTACTTGTATGAAAATATTACTTAATTAATATTATTTTACTATCAATATCCCTTCATAACTCCTAGAACTATCCCACTTCTGACACCAATGTCAAAGGTCAGGAATGGCATAGAGAGGGGCAGTCCCAATTGTTATGAAGAAATTGACAAATGACAATACAAGTTTTAACAAATATATTATTTACATATATTACAATAAATAGAGATCTTCTTATGAACTATGGTTGAATGTCACTACTGCCACACTGTTACGCTGTTACCAGTCTACCACTCCACTATCTCAATCTCCCGCTAACGTAAACGTCACACAGACGTTACCCGGATGTCGACAACGGCGTCAAACAGACACCACATAGACGCATCGACATCACACAGACGCCGACCACAGGAAATACAGGCGTCACTTAGACGTCAACACTGACGTCACTCAGATGCCAATCCAATACACGTCCCGACTCTCGACGTCCACGATAGGATATATCAACGCCCACCTAGGCGTATCCGTCCTCAGCACCAGCCTGTGTTACCGGTACAAACACGAGGTCCACTGACATCCCGCCCTGTTAGCGTCCGGAAGCCCAACTACGTTGAAAACGTCCTCTGACGTCATGAGCCCCAAAACATCAATATAACCGCAACGTGGCAACCATAGCAAACGATGTTCTGCTGTTTACGTATAACCTGACATTCAAAATTACGACATAAGTCACACTATTTACTAAATCATTGCTTACCTAAATTATATTTAACAAGCATGATTATACACTTTTACTCTCAACAATCATGCAAAGCATAACAATAAAATGTCGGTTCATTCCCCGTCAAGGCAAAACTGTGAGAATCTAAACAATTATAGTTTAACACGAAAATAGTTCTCTAGAAAATTATATGAGCAAATAATGTTTACAACGCTTACTTGCAATATAAAAACCTGACAATTGCAAAGTACATGTACAAGAGACAATATTTAACTGTATTTACAAACCTAAATTGTCATGCAAGAATGTCTATAAAACAATTATAATGTAATGGCACTTACCCTGGTATCAGGTGTTAATAATACTTAGTATTAATGCACATTCATTCCCCAACAGCTTTTCGGCTGCATAACTGCAGACGTGGCAGTTCCGTCCGTCCACTCAGAGAATGTTACACGTCTGTCTTGGTCAAAAAACTGTTCCCAAATAACTAGAGAATTACACACCCAAAACATGTACAAATTATGATGACGTAAAAATGGTCAGAGCAGTGAAAATTGGTCAAGTGTTACCGAATCGTGTCGATACAATACTACCTTATGATTGATTTAAATCAATGTTTAAACTAGTACAAGCAAATTGTATTAAATAATAATACCATAATATAAATGTAAAAAGAGATTTGTGACATCAACATTCTCACTTTGAATTAACATATGGTCAATAAGAGTTTCCCTCGTACTATTATATGGTACATTACTGAACTCCGCTCCTGTACAAATCGATAAACCATTTACAGCGACTAACTGGTGTCGTATTATTAAATCAACAAGTTCTTTACCCCTCGAGTCTAAGGTAATTGATGTTTGATGCCTGGAGGGGAGTTCTGTATTATAATCTCCCATAACATAGATATTGCCTCTATTTATGTAACTGCATATTATGTTTTCAATATCATCAATGCAATTATCAAATAGTGCTGTATTGTGGTTCTTACAAGGTACATAAACTTGAAATACAAATACATAATGCCCTGGGCTAATATTAATTTCTATGCCTATAATATACTTCGAATTAAGCACAAGCGGTGAAACAATATCATTAAATCGTTTGTTCCATAATATTGAGAGTCCTCCTTTACCAACACGTCTCTTACTTACAGTTAATAAATCTGGATCTGCCACTGAATAATGTGAAAAGTTACTGTGTATACAGCCCATAAAGTGTAAATCCTTGTGAAACAACCAATGCTCAGAGACGCCGCATATGTCAATATTATTCATTGTAAGAAGTTCATTCAAATAGCTTGCACTAGACATTATACCTGTTGCGTTCCAGGTTGCTATATTTAATGTTTGAAGTGTCATGATACAAAAGAAAATGTTATTCAATACTTAACACCTCGTATTGGTTACTGTCAAAGAAACCGTGGTTTTGGAGGTTTTCGTTTGAAGCCTGTGGTCCCCGTCGGTTTCCGGAAGTGACGTCATTTTCATGTGGGCCCTGAAACCTATTCGATCTCTGCTTGGCCCAAGGCCGACACGTTATACCACGTGGCCAGAACTCCGGGTCGTCCGTGAGAAGAGAGGCCGTATCATCGTCTTCTACGTTAACGCGCACCACGACTTTGTTGTAACGCCGGCTTGGAAATATAGCTACATGAGTAACCATTGGGCCGCGTTTATTGATATAGTTGGCAATTTTGTCTTCGGTTATGGATGGTTTAAAACCACCTATATATAAATGTTTGGTTCGCTTTTGAACATATTTCTCGAATTCGCCATCACTGTCGCCCACATCGGTGTGCTCAGCGACGTCTGCGTCATACATTCGACGATTGTTATGTTGATTAAATGTATGGTTTCGGCGTTCTTGTATCCTAGAACGTTCATCGTTTATTACATCAAAGTTGATGTTCGGAGCCGTCGATGCAATGTCTTGCTTCTGATGTTTTGGAAGTGCTCTCTTCTTGTAGGTCGTTCTGGCGAAAACACGCGTCGGGATGCGCTTTGGATCCGACCCATCACTTATTGTGTCATTTCTGCAATACGCGTTGTCGATAGGACTCTGAGGTGTTGTTGCTGTTTGACTATTTTAGCAGTCATTTGATTGGAATTGTCTATACGTTCAGCACTGAATCTTGGTTGAGCGGGCACATCAACGTCAAAAGAAGACTGGCATCGACTGTTTTCATGACGTCTCTCTGGTTCATTATACTCGTTTGGGGACAGTGTACCCTGTCGTACGTTAGTGTCGAGTTGGTGGAATTTGGTTTGTATGAAACCTTGAATATTCCCAATAGATGTTTGAATATGCGGCAACACAGCGTTTATGTTTAAAATGTTATGTTGCATAGTTTTAATACACTCCGTGTCTGAAAGTGATTTTTCCTTACACCTGGAGCGTTCATTAGAGAACCGGGAATCGAGATCTTGTAAATGTTTCGTCAAGTTTGTACACGTAGCCGACATATACATTTCCGCGTTATTCATGGTTTCTTGCATTGTGTCGACATACTTTTTAAGCGATTTAACATCTGTTGTTTTATCGTTGTCGATCTTTGCTTGCTTCTGTTTAATAAGAAGCAATTCAGATTGTAGAGACTTAACAGTGTCTTTTAGGACCTGAACATCGGCGGCACACTCACACGTTGTCGTCCCTTGAGACGTCGGTGTTTCGAACGTCGACGGTCGTGATTTATGCTTCGTTGGGTTGCCAAGGAGTTCGGTCAATAAATGGAAGTCGTCTCCCTCGATCACTGAAGTAATGGTATGTATATCACGTGCCATTTTCACGCAAGCGCTGTCTCCGAGGCGCGAGTTCATTCTTCGCTTCAACTCACGATTACGTTCAAACGGGTTATCGTCATTCTGGCGTAGGACCTCGAAGAGTTTTGCACGTACCTCCTCTATCACGAGATCTGAGTTTTGGTATGACAACAATATATGATCAACAAATTTATCCATAGGGTAGGTATTAAACCAACACTGTATTTCCTGGATTTGTTTGATGTCATCGTTACCTTCTACTTCCAGAAGGTCTAAAACACTAGCCTCTGGTGAGGCCGTAATGGATTCCATAGGCCTGTTACTGTTCGGCATGGGGCTGTACACCTCGGGTGTGTTACCATGGATACACTGGTCAATATGACTGCCGTCTGATAGTAAGACTATGTGATGGTTCAAGCAATACCGAAGCCATGCAATTATATGAAGGACATACACAATGCCAACAGGAAGGTGGCTTGGCTGAATAATTGCCTTGCCATAAGATAATTTTTTTATTTATTTTGATTGTGCTGTATCAAAAACGTCGAGGTCATTATAATACTTATGGTCAAGGACAAGTACAATAATGTCGTTGTATAACTATACGACCATGTCCGTTGGTAATTTTCATATTCAGAATGCTCCCTACGTAAAAGGTATATGTAATCTTATCATATAGATTTTTTATTTTTTGTTTCCATGTAAGTAGAATATTATTTTCTTCATGAATCTCATTTTTCTTTAAAGTATTATAGCAGGTACACAATAATGGACGTGCCTCGCTCTACTGACTAAGTTAAACAGTAATTTGATGTAGAATATTCAATTTGCCTATTTATAGTCACAAGGCATTATGTGTAAACAAGAGGACAATCAAAAACTCTCAGTACGTCACATTTAAGCATGTATGCAATATATTAATAAATGCATCAATAGTGAGACTATAAATGCATATGAATATGATAAATGCTTTATAACTGTCGGCTTCCAGTCGGTTTTCACACGTCCAACTTCAAACGAGGTAAAACCGATTTAAAGAAATAAAAAAAACTGAAGGTGTAGACACTGATTAGTGGAATGTAGTGTATGTCGAAGCAAAAAAAGTACATCCATCATTCACTGACGGAAAAAAACTGTTCTATTCTCCAAAATTGTTGCCTTGGTAAAAAACCCATCCAATTTCGTGTCCAAGAGTAGATGAACATGCACTTCATAAAAAGGGTTAAAATTGACAAAAGATTGATTTTTTACATTTTTTGCGCGAATATTTTCTTAAAATTTCTATATTGTATCTTGATTGTATCATGATTATTTAAGATTTCACTAGCTTATATAAGCAGTCGTTCTTATACATAAGTCTGCAATTTTAATTATTTTATGGCAATATAATTTTAACATTAAATACATTTGACTGGTAAACAAAAACTTAAATCAACTGGATAGGTCAACCCATTTGTTGTCACTGGAGGCGGCAAGCATGTGTGTGGAAACAAGCAGTTCCAACATGATGTAAGGGATGTAACTGTGCAACGGATCGTGCGTTGTGATTCTGAATCATGTGTAGTTTTCAAATATTGATTTTGATTGAAAAACATGAAATCTGTGAGTGAAAACAGACTAATGTTAAAACTATATTAAAATTAATGAGTTCAAAGCATATGCATTATATATCCTTTCATCGTCTGGTTTTTGGAAACTAGTCCTCTCCTATATGACTTTGAAATCCAGATAGATATATTATCTGCGTTGATAAGGAATATGGGTAATCTCCAAGGCTAATGAAGCTATGAAAGCGACACATTTTTACCAAATATTTGGTTAAATCATGAACAGTTAACATATGGAAAGAAATTATCCAAACCGAATAAACCAATGCTTAGACCTCATGTACGACGCCTACATCACATATTTTATGATTGTTTAATTTAATAAATCATCTTAAATATAAATTCACTTCAACTTAATAAATTTGTTTTTTTTTTTTAAATTACTTGAAGCATGTGTGTGATGTTTATTTTGTTACAGTGAATAGTATGTCTGTGTACTTTACGCAAAACAAAGAAAATATTTTAATTTCAGAGTTAAAACCGGGAATGACATCATGTATATTGCAATTCATCCAGTAGAGACTGCTCAATAATATCAAACGATAACTTACATCGTACAACAAAACCAGTAGATATATTATTATGAAAATTGAAATCTGTGAGACTGTGTATACCTTAATGAATATTTATGCTCCCATAATAAAAATGAACATAATGCATTCTTTGAACACATATAAAAACCAGTGCAAGAGATATCTCAAGGGTTAAATGTCATAGGTGGATACACTAGACATCCATGAAAGGGTATCGCCTTCAAATGGAAATCACAAGTAAATTTTCAAAACAATATCATATCAAATTATTTAGTCGATATTTAGAGGTCATTAAATCAAACGTATTTACAATATACGTGGAGAAGAAAATGTAACGTTGAACGAAGCAGTATTGACCTCTACTGGGTCCTGGTAACTGGAAATTAAAAAAATTCTCTATAAAAAGACGTTCATTACTATTAAAATACAGAGGCTATTATTGAATGCTCAAATACTATCTCTGCGAAATAAATGGGAATATGTAAACAATTAATACAAGTATAGTCAATCAGTTTCTCAAAAGAATGGCAAGATATAAAAATAATCATCTGCAAAAACTTTAAAACAACTAAGGATATTGCATGCAATTGACATTGTAAATCACAAATCAAATGATAATGCAGTACTACGACTTGAAAACGAAATTAAATATTTATAATGAAAAAGCAAAAGGTGCTCAAATTTGATCCAAAGAAGACTTTATTGAAGAAGGTGAACCAATTCAAGTTATTTTATTTATTTAGAAAAATCCCGTCAAACCAGGAAAATAATGACTGCATTAAATATTAATGATTGCAAAGCTCCTAGTGTTAATGAAATACTTACTGTAAAACAGAGGTTATATTCTACTAAAAACCAATACTTGTCTCAAACAGTTCTGGTCTATACTTTTGTTGAATTTTAACAGATACCTTAAATGAATGTTTTGAGAAAGAAAAACTTACTAACTCCGAAAATTAACAAATATTTACACTGCTGCATAATAATGGAGACCCGGAGATTGTGAACAACTGGAAACCAATATCATTATTAAATATTGACTACAAATTCTTGCAAAACCATAAGCAGCCCCACTTTAAAACGTCTTACGAAATTAAATATTAGCCAGAATCAATGAGGCTACAAAAACAGAATTATTTGAAAAACATTATAGAATATACTGAACAGATATATATATAGAAGGGGCAGTAATATTTCTAGATTTTAAAAAGGCTTTTTATACGGTTAAAATGGCCTTTAATGATGATTTGTTTGAAGAAAATTGGTTTTGAAGAAATGTTTACACAATGGTTACGACTATTACAATATTTCCTCACGCGTTACTAATAATGGATGGCAATCTTAACCTTTTAAACTAACTTGAGGCATTAAACACGGGTGTCCTATCTCTGCCTTGCTATTTATAAATGTTGTCGAAATTATTTCGTTAAAAATAAAGTCTGGCGAAGATATGAAAGGCATTTAAGTGGCAAAGAATACATGCATTAGGATAATGCATCTTGCAGATGACACTACGGTATCCGCAAAAATAGGAAAATGAATTTCGTGTTATTTTAAAACTTACTGATTAATTTAGTCGTGTTTCCGATCAGTATTTGAAAAAATCACAAACCGAGGCGATATGGATAGGTACACTCAGAGCATGTAAAACTGACAACGTTTCTGGCATCCAATTTAAAAGATACATCAACGCACAAGGTGTTTACTTCGGTACGAATTTAAGTCAAATGCAAGAACTGAATTGGAATGTTAAATTGGAAAAAATCAAACTAAAAATCAATCAATGGAGCAAAAGAACACTGATATTCTATGATAAGATAACGGTGGTAATTCTTTTTCTATCTTAAATATCACATATTATGCAATCCCTTTTTACAATAAGGAAGGTACTTGAAGAATTAAATTTTCTCTGGTCATATAAGAGTGAGAACATCAAAAGAACAAAACTCATCGGAGATAAATTAGATGAAGGACTAGAAATGATTTATATCTTTCTATTCTATAAAACTCTTCAAATGAAATTGGTTAAAACACTCAAAAATCCAGAAATAGCAAACTGGAAAATAAATCCGCCCCTTTTCATTTCTCAATCAATACGACAAGAACTAAATTATATTCAATGTGAATACAGACAGCATAAACTCTCTGCCAAAGGTAAAATTAAAACAACCTCTCTCATATTAACGTGTTTTGTACGCCTTTATTTAACTAAAAATCCTGCTTCTGTTCATATGCTAACATCCTTTACAGAAATGAGAAAGCAAATTGTATGGGGTAATTGCTGTATTAAAATAAAAAAGCAAATTTCTAGTATTTAATTTAATTTAACTGTATTTAATCTATTTGTATATATCTCGACTATATATTAAAAGAAGGAAATATTAATGAAGTCTGTATATTAGGTAAATTAAGATCTAAATCTAATTGGATATCTGAAATTAGTGCTTAAAGAAAGCTATTCCAACAATTTTGAAACAAACATTATACATGCATTATTAAAAAATGTCCAGACTAAACTATAGATTTACCAAACAAATCCAGTATGCTTTATAAGCTTACGGGTAGAACTTCAATGAACAAATGCATAAAACAACTTTTAATTTGAAAGAAAAGCACAAAGCCACACACACCAACAGAACTTGACGATACGCATACTTAGTGGAATTCGGTTAATTTTAATATTAGAAATATTTCATAATGGAATCAAAACTTTTAAGTTCAAATTAATTCAAAGAAAAACAGCTACAAATACAAATCTTAACATGTAGGAAATACGATCTAATCCATTGTGTTCCGTGTGAAATGAAATGGAAATTTTGAATCACTTTTGTATACAGTGTAAATAAAAAGAAAACTTATGGAATGATATAACTGGAAAATTCAGAGTTGAAATTTTGACCATTCATTAAAATGACTTTAATATAATTATTCTAACAGGATACAAAGTAAACGTTAAAGAATATAATGATATCAATTTACTGCTAGCTAATTGGATTTGCAATATATAAATCATACCTGATTTGTGATAGGCGAATAAAGAATATAGACATACGTAACATTCAAGTTTACGCTTGTTTTTATACTTGCACAAACATAATATGATAACGTTTTTTTGAAAAGCTGAAACGTTATGTAGAATCATAGTGGAATATTTTTCTTTATTTTCCGTTGTTTTAGTTGTTGTTTTCAGGCAATTAATAGTTATTCGATTGATCTTCTATATCGCTTTTGTAAGTATACATCGTGAGGACTGCTATAACTTTAGCTTAGATCTGACTACTTAAGGATGGTTATGTCCATATAGTTTTCCTTTTATAGTGAATATATATTGTTGCTGTTTGTTTAAAATGCCATACCTTTACAATATCTTCAATCAATCCATTTGAATAGTTATATATCTTTAAAAAATGATATAAACAGTAGGTTATATTTAAAGAAAAACACACACAAACACAAAAAGAGAAACAAACAGTTTTGATACTTATTGAATGTTCAAATGTTTATTGAGTTCGGTTAGTGGTCACCAAGCCGGACAAGTGGGTTTTCTCCTGGTTCTCCGGTTTCCCCCACAACACAAGACCACAACGAGAGTGATTAATATAAGTTGTTATAGCTTGTATCACAATCGTTGTAAAATTAAATAAAGTTTAAACTAGATGTTTATTGTCTATGCACCCAAATTTGTTATCGAGGTATCCATAACGTTTGTGGTGCAATGTTTTTATATATTTTTACCAATACACGGGTCATTGGAAATGGTTCCAACAATATTTGTTTTTCATTTTTAATATTTAAATCGCATATAAAAACAAACTCTCCCTAGTTGTACATCTGTCAATCGCACCCTTAACTCATATTTACGATTAACGGGATCTTCCTCAGAAAGGCGTACAGATGCGAACAATGTAAGGTTGGGTGCGTGAAGGGAGTGGGGTACACCTATTGCAGATAAACTCTATTAATAATGCAGACATTGAAAAAATGCCATGAAAATCTCATTATATTTGAATACTGCATTATTGAAATGAATTGATTTGTGAGCATAAATAAAACTACGAAAGAAAACACATTTTGCTATTGACTCCTACCGTTATCAAAATTCATGGTGGAAGCTTTATTACAGCTGACCACGAGTCAATAATTACACGACATGTAGCGGAGCACTGAGACGAGTATACAAACTCCATGAGAGAAGTTACAGACGCCTTGTTGATTTAAAGGGTGATCGATAGTTTAGAGTCCATGCGCCCTGGTGACCGACCCTTAGGATGGGCTAGGGATAAATAACCAGGTATTGGTAGTTTAAAATTGAAGGTTCTTTACATCTTGACATTGTAGTTGTAATTTTGTTAAACAGAATGTGACTTCTTTCCAAATTAGAACTTTTGTTATAACATTAAATCTTCTAAAAAGTGCACATAACATACTGCGCTGTTAACAGTAATTTGCATTATTTTGCCGAAGTGCATACATTCACCACATGAGGTATGAACAGAGCATCGCCAGCTGGAGCATGTGACAAATCTCCTTAACTCTGCAGGATCATTAAGAGCATCAACAGATTATATCTGGTTAAAGCAAACTGACGGAGCGATACAACATCACGGAGTGATTCTAACTTCTTTGCTTTAAGTACATGAAACCTACTGATGACCTAATTGGACAAGATTTTCAAATGAGACATAAAAATCTACTTTTAAGATCTTGATAATTGTGCTAATTTTATGAAATTAGTAAGACGTAAAATGATGATTTCTAGCTCTGACTTGCGTTAAATGTCGAAAAGGCATTAAATTACAATTCCTGAAAATTATTCGTTCGATAAACACTTTGGTAAACGCCCATAGTTTGTTTCATTCTATATGTGTGTTTTTTGTGTGTATATTTAAGTTGTGTATATGGCTTTGGTCCTATAAAATTGAATGGGGTTTATGTTTAAGCTTTCGACCACTCGACTTGTGTCTGTAGTTTTTTCCATTTAAATAATATTCATTACGACAATTAATTAAGACGACGTTCTATAAACATGTCATGACAACTGTAGCCTGCCTGTATTTTTGTATGGTATCAAGATCGTGTCACCCAAAGTAAATCTGCTGAGGAGAAAGCAGAACAATAAAACAGAATCAGATACAATGAATCTTTGTGCTAGCTATTGTAATAGTGACTGTAAACAGGTGTCTTTCTGCAGTAAAATGCTTTTAGTAGATTGTTTTTAGATAAAAATATATCCATTGAAATGGCCCTCAAAGCACAAAAGTTACATTTTTCTCTTCGTAATACAGGTACGTTTAAGTTATTTCTCAAGAAAAGTATAAACTTGTGAGAACACATCAACAACAAAGAGTCTTAAACGGCATGATCATTTCATGTATTCTTTTTTAAACAAGTATAATGTCAAAACAAATGGACAAGTTGAATTTGCATCAAATCAACACTTTCGCTAGGTTCTTACTTTTTATTTTACGGTCAATACGAGGAACGTTCGGACACTCGAAATTGTCTTCTATCGATATCTATAATAAGAGTATACTGCTAATCAAATAAAACAAATGTAGAACATGCTAAGAAAAGGTATGTCTGTACGGAAAATTCGCCACTATATAAATAAAATACACATAAGTCTTTGTAAAACACTGCTATTGACTACACATTGTTTTGAAGAGCTCAGCAAACGAACTATCCAAGATCGAACGACGGACATACTCCGCTGTGCCCTTCCTTACCCGACGCGCCGTACTTTGCCATCGAGCCGTGTAGCACGTTAGTTTTGTTCAGTCCTTCAGGATCATCAAATAGGCCTTGATAATATGAAAATAATACGCTTAAGCATGTTTGTGCCGAGGGATGTTAACAGTAATACACTATTCACAATTGTTAATCAAACCGAGATTGTTGTCTTAACAATCGAGGTCTTTAATAGATCTCTCTTCCATAATGCATTAATATAAATTTTAAATGATTAAATTAATATTTTGTTTAGTTTTTTGTCGCTTTCACTTTATCAAAAAATCACAATGCGTTCCCAGGATAAAAAAATAAACATAAAAGCAAAGATATGTTCAAGTGATGTTATGATAGAATTTCGCTGTGCATGAATATCTAAGGAAGGCCAAATTATTTTGCGCTATATGAGCGTTTTGAAGGTACTTCTCTGTTTTTGTAATTGCCAGTATTATATGTTCATATATACACACAAAACGTATAAAACAGAAATAATATTAGGTCTCAAATTCATAGTAGTGTGCGTTTATTCTCCGAAAATATTAAAGGGACTGTACACCAGATTGGCACCAAAAAAGTTTTTTTCCTGTAAAGAAAGCAGGACAATTCTTTAAAAGAATGTGTTACGCTTTAATATCATAATTGTAAAAAAGTATCAAAATGTAAAAATAAATTGTGTCGGAGACCGGGTTCGAACCCGTGTTGCCAAAATTGCAGTCGTGCGTTGTATCCACTGAGCTACGAAGGATTACTCTAAACGAGTGATATATTTAAGGTATATACCTAACTTGGTAATATCACGTGATAACATCGACTAGCCAATCACGCATAAGGGATGAATTCTACTAGTTAGACATACCCAGTAAACTTTTTTTAATGGAAAAATACGGTCGTCTGGTACACAGTTGCTTTAACGCTCCTCTCTGGCAAGTTTAAAAAAAATACAGTTTAATCAGTTTATTTGAAAGCCCAAAAGAATACATTCGTAAATGACATAGACCCATTATGAGCTTTAAAGTATATATTTCAGATTTTATTATGAAGTTTTCTAACTGATGTTAGGTTTGTTCATCCCTAAACATTGTGAAGTCTGCGTAATGTTTAATTAACACCACAAATAGTGGGCATCGACCATGACATAAGCCTCCTGTGTATTTTTTACTACTTCTTGCCGCATGATTCTTCCAGAAATAAACGCTACTCAAGTGACATTCAATGTACTATAGTGAACAATAAAAACTGATGAAGGTCCTCTAGATATATGGCGGTTTACGCCCATCTACGGACCAGTATTCCCGGTCAAAAAGCATTAATACGTGGGAATTTTTGCGTAAATGCGTAAATTAAGCCTTTTGACATAAAATGACTTTAAGCTATATTTATGCCCAGAAAAGGATTGACCTTTTGCTGTTTCGTGTTCATTCACTTTTATCAAATATCTTACTTTAAACCAAAAATGATGTGAAAACGTTGAATGGCAAACATGTAGCTTGACTCAAAAACTTGATCTGCTCGTCTGCTCGTATCGATAAGTATGTGTGTATAAATATTTTTTTTTACGTATTGGAGGCAAATAAATACAAATACAGGTAATGGAGAACAATTTCAAGAGTATATCGTAAAAGGAGTGGTAGTACTTTTCCATTTGGGGAATTCTTCTACAATATATATATGTAAGATATTATTATTTTTAAAATGCAGATATAATCATATCTTTTTTGGAATGATATCAAATTATTTAGGATTGAATAAAAAAAAGTTCTGTAAATTATACTCTAATCAAATAAAAATTTAAAAGCGATTCCTACATTTTATTTATAACTAAAATAATACAATGAACGCTGGAAAGACAAACCCAGACGTCAATAATTAAAAAAATGTACCCTGTTTAGTGGCACAAGCCAAGAGCCCAAACTTCAATTAACTTGAGACACAAACGTATCAACACCCACACACATAAAAAAACATATCACAAACTTTTTATAAACGCTTTAAAATAGTTAACCGATGAATGATTTGGTTACTGCATGGGGATGGTCAGTAAAGCATGAGTTCACTGGAACACGAGTTTTCTGGGGGGCTCTAACTAGTTTATATGGATTACCCAAGAACAAAATATGTTCATGTGATACTCAACATTTGCTAAAGATCAGCGAAGGAAACTTTTAATATGCCCTCACACGGGCCTGTCATTTCAGAAAAATCATAAAATGGCTATACTTTCACAATCCTTAATCGGCTATAAATAATGTTACAAAATAACAATAATTAAACCAGAAAATCAAGCAAGATGCGTTTAGCACTTATATTGCCAATGACCATAACTCAAGAGAATATAACAATTAGTAGTTTGGTTTATTTTCAGTCATATACATACCTAACTATATATCATAAAGATGTATTTGTTTCTTGCTGATAAATTGTATCAGGAAATACTGATATTTATCTAGGCGTAATTTTTCATTTCTTTTCACTTAAACAATCTATCATTTTGTCTAGGAACAGCATGATTAACGAGATCCATTGTTATCTTTTAAAGGTGAAATATCTTACGATGTGCCCTAAAAACTAAAGATGCCGGAGCCTCAACATCGTAAAAATTACCAAGGGAACATCAATTTTGGAAAATACTCAACGGATAAGAGACGCGGATAATTCGAGTTTGATACATGCCCTTCTGAATACAATAAACTGTAAAGTTGTAAGTAAAAATCCCGTCGAAGTTTTCTAATGCATAACTTCCGGAATACCGTTTGTTTTAGGACCAGAATCCGGAATACTGCTTGCTTTAGGACCAGCATCAAGAATGTCACTTAAGTTTGAACTGTAATCCATACAAGTTCGTAGTTTCCTTACCAAAATAGAATGCTACACATATTGAGTAAAAATGATGTGACAATTGGTTTTCAGTTGATTTTTCTTTAACCAGTAATTGACAATCATGATGTTAACTGACTGATTGTTCTGGATTTTAGTGTCCTTTTAGTGTCAAATTACGTAAACAATATATACAATAATAAGCAAAGGATAAAGAACCGAGAGTATATGAACCCTTCATATTTTGAGTAAACAAGCCTTGGAGTTGCACTTACAGGGAGAGGTCAGTGCCGATTGCATTAGTGAATATTGGGTGTAAGTCGAATCATATAAGTCTTATTCGTCAGACAACAGACTATAAAGTTCGATAAAGCATCGGATAGCAAGATGGAAATGATTATTTCGTAGCAATACATTTGGTTAAATATTTATATGCTAATGAAATGAAATTATTTCGCAAAATAATAATGTTAAGATGTGCAACTGAAATAAAGCTTCATAAACCTATTTGCGGTTCAGTGATATGGGTAAAATTAGTGAAACAATTCACTTTAACATTTTGAAGTAAAATATTTTTGAGAGGAAACGTAGGATATTTGTGGTATTAGTATGTTCTGCAAATAAATAGTCATCACAAAGATTACAACTTATTATACAAACATCGTTCATCGAACGAGCTCAAAGTTCGTTCTGTAAAAATTTTCTCGGTCTAAATATAAGTATTAATAATTGTATGGCACTAGGTGAATGTGGTCGTGCTCCACTTTGCGTGATATATTATTCAAAATGTATCAAATACTGGTGTAAAATTCTGCATATGCAAAACCATCGCTACCCTAAACATTGTTACGTTATGTTAAAACGTCAAGACGATATTGGAAGAATAAATTGGGTAACAAAAGTAAGAGAAATATTATTTCAGTATGAATTTGGCTACGTCTGGCTATGGCAAGACGTAGGTTACATTAATACTTTTAACGCGCAATTTAAACTTCGCTTAATCGACTGTATGACTCAGGGATGGCACGATACCGTTAATTCATCTTCAAGATGCGATCTCTATAAACATGTTAAATCCTTACTAAATCCGGAAAAATGTATTTCCATAAACTCGCGCGATTTAGGTGTTCAAGTCACTGGTTAAATATCGAAGTTGGCCGACATCTTAACATAGACAGAAATGACAGAATATATGCATCCTGCTTAATCAACGAAAACAGGCTTTTATTGGAAGATGAATTTCATGTGTTTTTCATATGCCCAAGGTTCTCTACTGTAAGAAATCAGTTTTTTATTTAGTTGGTACACGGGTCGATCTGACCTACATGCCTTTTACAGACTCCTAAAGTCAGATAATAGTTTTGTTATTCGACGAGTGGCAATATTACTTTTTACTTGTTAAAATTGGCAGATTTAAATTTGTAAACAATTTGTATTAAGCAATGGCACCACTGTATTGTAATTAATGATGTATATATTATAGTATGTTTTTTTGGGCCGGAGGCCTTTATGTACTGAATAAAGTTGAGTTGAGTTGAGTTGCCATGAAAACATCACGCCTTAGTGTAATATGGCGCAAATCGATACAAAGTGCGGGTCATTTACGAAAAAGTATTTTTCTAGTAATCTGCACACCATGAAAATCCACGTGCAAAATACAATTGTGATGAGTATATTCAAACTTAAAAGTGAATGACATTCCAGTATGGATAAAGTAACAGCAGATAGGTTTGAGTTTTATTTTATTGCTGGTTAGGCAATTACATTTTAATAAGGAAAATTTTATTAGACAGTTAAGGATCACTATGGACAAACTATTGATGAAGTCGTACATAAAGTAAATTATTATCAACCTATTCGCATGTTTACTTGTTTGACTATGCTCGAACAGTTATATAACCAGGCTTTTAATTGATGTGTCTAGAATAATATAATGCATTTTGAATACGTATATGAAAGAAACAGAAATAATTTGCTGAACAATCAACATTTAATAATGTTTCCTTTATTTGTTCCTGGTTTTAGTACAATGGTGCTTTATATTATGAAACTCTATGATCACACAGTTTTAAACCTTTTATTTTCTAAAGCAGACTGTGTGTGATGCTCATAGTTTCAAACAATGACTGCATCGTATCTTTGAAAAGCTTTTGCATTAGGTACTCTGGATTGTATTCCTCCGTCTGCAGATAGAGTTGGGATCTCTAATCATTGAAGCAATTGGGGTTTACCTATTAGTGTATTATTATTTGTTTTATTATTAAGTTTCCTCAAGTTAATGCATACTTTGATAAGATTTAACTTTTGCGTTTTTTCTTTATTTTGGATTGTTTGGAAAAGAGTGAAGTTTGTGCACGTAAACTGGTTAAAACCCCCAGGAATTTTTAATTTACTGACCGTTCCAAGGCGGTACCTAACAATCCTTGATAAACATACGTAGTTTTTTATAAGTATATATGCACTGTGCTGTTTGTGGAGTTTTTTTCATGGAAAATATTTTAAATCCTTGGTGTAAAGTTTAAACTGAATTTTTGTTCCATCTTTCTTGTCTGAGATTATTTTTGTGATCTATGTCTCTTGCGTTTACTCTGTACCACTAAACGGGGTTTATGTTTAAACTTTTGGCTATTGAGTCTGTTACTGTAGTTTTTCACAAAAGTATATTTAAGGATTGAAAATCATTTCGGGGGCATTCATGCGATCTTGAATGTTCCACTAAAAATGGCAATTCTTGTGAAGCGCGTTAGCAACTGCAACCAGCTAGCGATACAAATCTGAACCTTGTTGATTTACAGAGGCATCGATTAGGCTACTGGGCTTGTCGTGTGTTATTTACAAAACCAAACCTCCTTTGACGTAATCTGTTCTAAGGCGTTTACTCTAATATTACTTATCAAACCATGTAAGTAAAATGTTACCGTACGGCCAATAGACCAAAACACATCGGGTCAGAAAATGAACGCCTTAATACCTCCCCGTAATTAATAATTCGGTTGAACCGATGAATTAGTAATGTTGATCATAATGTTTGATATAAGTTACAAATAAATATGTCGTCTGAGATGACAATTTACATTCATCTGCATAAAAGGGTCCGTTTATTAAATCTTTTAACAGAAGCAGAAATCTTACCAAGAAGATGAAATTACATTGTGTCAATGACAATTTAATTGGCACGTTCTAAGTTAGCAGGAACTAATTGGAAAATGATTTTCAAGTATGTTTCCTGATCATTCTGAGGCATCAACACATTTGTATTGAATGTTGTATTTAAACTATGTTGATAATAATATATATCTAGTAACAAATCTAGTGGTATGAGTGTCTGCATTTTTCGTGCAAAGTTGTATCCGTACTCGGCATTTGTTACAATCGAGCTTAAATAAAATCATTTTTAAAAACAATATGAATGACTTCGATTTATTTAGGTACATCATAAACCATGAGAGATCTGACAAATAATGTGATCCACAAACAATTGCTAGAGCTCTTAAGACTGAATATCGTTGACAAGTACTTGTTTAATGTGGCAATCACAGGAGGTACTTATAAAAAATATCCTTTGAAGGAATAAACTTTGAAAGCTGATCAACTCAGCAGGCATTTGAGAGCAACAGAAGCGCTCGTTGAAACTAAAAACATAAAGTGATAGACTTTCAAACTAAGCTCTCAAGTCCTCATTCTTTTACCTCGCTAGTGGTCCCGATGTGCTACGATTCGCATAATTGTTGTAAAGGCCCTGCATCTCTTATAAACCTTGAACGTGATAATGATGTCAATTGTTAACTGACTACAGATCATTATTCCAACTAAGTGCAAAAGATCGCTGTAACATAGTGTATCGAAGTAAACCGCTCATAATATTTTTCACGATTACCTCCAACGTATTGCGTCTTGTGTCTACCGGGGTTATTAAGGCCATAGTCTGGCATAGATTTGATTAAATGCCAGTCATAGATATTGACAGAATCTAGATAGAATTGACCCAATCACTTAGACAATCACATCCATGAACATTAGTTGAAATAGCCTCGGCAAAGCTACAAATACAAAAGTGGTGTTAACGAGTACAACTGTCCAAATGCAATGTAATGATGTGTGCTTTACTTTTCTTCCTTGTCCTAGTTCTTACCGTCGTAAATGGAGGCAATCAAATAATTAATCGAAATGAATGTATACAGTGGCACTCAATTTTCCAGCCTTTTTTAGATTCTTTTAGATAAACAACACAAGGACCATTAGTAACCATCTGAATTACTTACAATCATTTCATGACCACACACATCCAGGGAACGTGTTTAACACATTTTTACTTCAAGTGGGCCTCTTATGGGTGATTCAAATATTTTCGTTTTCCAAGTAAAACATTAAACACAAATGACTGGTTGATTCCATCTTTTACAAACAAAGAGGGTACTTAAAAGACACGCAAAGTGAAAAAAAACACATGGTCGGCGAATAAATTGCAGTGAATCTATAAATCTGTTTAACAGATGGATAAATGAAATTATTCACGGTTTTAAATTGTTTCTTATTATAGTTGTTTGCGCTAGAAACCTGTTCTTGTTAGCGGGAATTTTGTTCTCGTGCACGATCTTCCGTGCACGAGATTTAGGTTCAGTATATAAGGCTTGTGCGGGGCGTATAACATTATTTTGGGCTCTGTGAAGACAAAGATTCCCTGAAAGCAGTTTATTTATGTCTTTGGTGTGGTTGCAGGTACACGAATATGTTAAAACGTCTACAGCTACAAATTGACAGAAAAATTAATCAAGGCTGTTCTAGGCCAGTTTTATTCAATTTGAAATTAGTATATTTTCAGTACTGTAACACTCGGATCCGATTCAGAGATAGGACTAGGTCTAGCCAGGTCAGTGCGGCGATCCAGGGTCATATAGTAGACTTTCGTACGCACGACTGTCCAACTACCAACCATTCGATAGATGAATTCAGATTCTTGTTATATGGCTGTTTCATTTGGGGTATTTTTTTAAATTCGCCACTTAGATATTCGAACATTGTTAGTCGTAACAGCATACAAATTTAAACATAAGTAGCTTGTAGTGATCTTTACTGAATATTAACTTGTGATATGTATATCTTCTTGAGAACATTGTCATATTATTTCCACTGTCCAGCAAAGTTATTTTTTCTCTTTTCCTGAATTCTATTGATATCATATTGAAAGGTGATGTTGGTTGACCAAATTTCAAATTATATAATGCTATTTGCCCATTATGTTGTTGTTGTTCAGATTCAAGGGCTGAATTATACAATTCCCTTAATAGTTTATGTGCCTATGCTTAATTGGAATATTACGAACAAAATTAACAAAACTACGATAACTGTTTTCAGGAGAGGTGGAAGGTTGAAAAGTAATGCTAAACGTTTTTTTTACAACAAGGAAATATTAATTGACTGATCTTTCAATTATCTGGGAGTTGTATTTACCAGTGGTGGTTCTTTCATGAGCTCTAAAGGTCCTTGCATGGAAATGGTTGAAATCTCCTTGATGGCGATGATTCGTAATACTAAAGTTAAAATAAATATAATTTTTCATCTTTTAACGCCTATATGTTATCTGTTTTAAAGTTCTACAGTTAGAGTTGTCAATGTTAAGAGATGATATGTACACCACAAGGTTACATACACTTCACCGGCTTACTGAAGAATAAAATTGATTTAAAATAATTAAATGAAAAAAGTAATATTACAGTTCACATGTTGATCAAGAACTGAACAATAAAGTGCATCGTGACGATCACGCCGCTGAGCAACACCTACATGAAGGCTGATGAATCGTATCAGGTAATTAATCGTACTGTTAACACCGCACCTAGCATGTACAACGCCTTGCCTTCATCACACCTGGCCTAATGTCTTACTTACTTATGAAACACTCATTTAAAATACATGTGCATGTATACATAAACTTATATTATGATCTCGTTTCAAATAAATAGGTTATAATATGACGACTCATATATATAACTTGTAATACAACATTATTGGTATCTAATGATATAATTGATTGTCTTATAATCTGATAAAGTCCGGGGAATAGTTACACAAGAGTCATTTTGTTTGATTATTACAGCTGATATTGGAGATATGAAGATTTAATATTTCCAGTGCTGATGTACTCGACACCTTCTTCGTTGCTTTTATAATCAAAGGTTTATACTACACGCAATATATTCTTTTTTCGTAATTAATTCTATTCGACCAACAAATTGGCACTAAACTACGAAACCATGTATATATATATAAATATTTTATTAGATTGTAATAATTAGGGCGCCCACACACCTTTCTCATCTGTTCACTTCTCACGGCTTTGCACATCTTCGTACGATGGGCAAGATTGAGTAAGCAACCTTATGCTGCTTCTGTCCGTATTTTTAATATATTTCTAAATTTATTCCGTTTGTAAGAATGCACTAACTTGGATTTAACAGGGATGCTAAGAATATACTGCATGTTACATTTCATGTCATACATTGCGTGTTACTCACGGATAGTGGCAAACTGATTCATACTATGAAAATCATTTAAATCAGTCTACCATGGTAAGTCTCTACACTTGAACTCGTGAATATCTTCTGTTTCAGCGTAATATTGGTCATCGACTTGATGTACTTTGCAAACCTCGAGTTAACACTTGATTGACTGTTGTTTTTTTGCATCATTTAATCGATTACGCCTATTTTATAAATAGTAAGGTCATGCATAATTGTACGAAGTTGTTTCTTAAAATCCTACATGGCTGCCACTGTCTACTTTTTGTCTATGTCAGAAACATTTACAAACGTCATGACAGTAATAAGGCCTTTGACAAAGACCGTGCGCAGAGTTATTAGCTTTAAATAATTTGATTCTATCTTGTAAAATGACGTTAACGCAAACTGAAATTTATTGATGGCAAACACTTGCAATGGAGAATGAATTCAAATAATTTCCGTATTTGTTACTTACCAAAATACCATTGTTAAAAATGACTAAAGCTGCAATGCCGCAAAGATCACTCCTCGTGAAAACTATCCATTTAACATATATGAGCTTACAATTTATGAGAAAACCGGAAATAATAGCTTTTGCACAGATGTACTGATTTAGTTTCTTAGAACATATAAAAGGTTAACAGCAAAATGACTGTAATAACGGTTTGCTAACACGACTGAAAAATCACTCCTTTCTTTGTCAACCATCCATTAAAGAGATTTATGAACATATGAAATATAAGGTACTAGCTGAACATCACTTGAGATGTTCTTTTAATGGATGTTTCATGTTTCAAATTGAAGAGTTGTTTCCCCCGGAATGGTAAATAACAAATGCCTACAAACTTTATCGATATTCAATGAAGAACTTCCCGCGGCGCCTGTAGGAGCTGCAACTTCCTTGATTTCTATTCAGCAGTATAATTTTATTGCAGAGAAGTTATAATAATCTTACTGCATTCAAATTAAAGTGTTTTTCCACCAGTACATGTCAAGCTTACTGTGCTCTACACACTCCCTGTGTCCCCTATTCAATATATTGTATAACGTATTCTATACACTGTAAGTGAACCGACGTGTTTTAGTGTCTCTCATTTACTGTATGCTTGGACATTAAGCCATTGACATCGTCATCGTTATTGTTCCGGCTCCTGCGCTTGTCTCTTTACATTTCATTGTATTGTACAGATGTAACTTGAAATGTGTGAATAAGAGATTTTCTTTAAATCAATGATATTTTATGGAATGTTTGTTGATGAAGTATTTTATTTAAGGTATTAAACTAATGTTATATAGAAGTTAAGATAACATGTGTTGCTGTTTAATACCATTATTGATCATTTTATCTTCCTTACCATCACCATCATCATCATCATCATCATCACCATCATCATCATCATCATCATCATCATCATCATCATCATCATCATCATCATCATCATCATCATCATCATGTGGTAACCTCATTATTGGAAAACATGTTGTTTGAGTTAATTCCCATGCACCCGACTGGGATCTATAATGGAACATTATCATACTTATATACGTTTTCGATTATTGTTCCCGAAGTTTTGTTAATATCGTTATTCTTAAAACAATAACCATCAAAAGATATTCAATTCAAAACAGATTTTTTTTGCAATTTATGCTTCAGAATAAGGATCAAAGTCATCGATATTTCTCAACAACAGAGATCGATTAATTTGTTTTCTGTCACGACCGACCTCTCCGACCGCCTGGTGAGGGAACATGTCTCAAATTGACCATTCCCGCGTGTTCATGGGCCGCAAGGAGCCAGTGGACAGAACGCTCTACCAGCAGCTCGAGCAAAATATCAAAGACCAAACTAAATTTTAGCGCAAGAATTACATTGTTGTGTACTAATTAATATTGCTCATTCAATACGCCATGTTTTCTTGTTTAATCACTGGATAGTGAGTAAAAAATGAAAACTTGTTTTAGTGTTTCGGCTTCAATTTAAAACAATTTAGCGAAACTCAAATTCAAAGTGATTGCTATTTTTTATTCTTATTATAATAATGGAATGGTAGTATATATAAACCCTAATTACTTTTTACTAGGTTAAACGTTGTTCCATACCAAGACGCCGAAGTGTCACTAGCAGTTTCTGAAGCGGAGGCCGTTCTTCGTTGCCGTGCTCTAGTCCGGTATGCAGGTGAGCCACGGTAAACGGACCATTTCTTCTCTCAAAACCATATATCACTTACGTCTTTTCTGTTCTTGATCTCCACAAACTTATAACAAAACAAATAATAAATTGAAAAAGAACTTAAAAAATACTTTTCTAGTACCATAGCAATGCTCCTTATGCTAAGATTTTTTTATTTATGTATTTTCCTTCTAAATGTTTTATTAAGGAATGAATTGCGGGGCTGATGTCATTATCGGGGTATGAACGCAATTGGGATGGTCAAAGACTCCACGCGTACTTTGACCATCCCAATTGCAATTGCGTTCAAATCCCCGATAATGACATCAACCCCGCAATTCATTACTTATATTTACACCAATAGTTCATTAAAAATTGTTTTAAAAAATACTTCCTTTCATTCCTTAAAAACATTTCGGTAATTCTTTCTTACCCTTTCCATAAATAGAACGACCCGACCGGTTAACGTGTTTATTGTTACGGTAAAAAAAGTTCCAAAATATAACTAGGTTTTTACGTAAAATGGAAACGTCAATGGCAAAAATAATTTAACAAAACATAAGGTAACACTACATCCTCGTCTGCTCATATAATTCAAACAATAACAAGAAATACACATTATAATGTCAAGGTTGTGCTTAGAACAAAGTGTGCACATGTCGGATGGGATAATTATTCATTTTATTGTGTCATTTATGGATTGCTATTTGAATGCTGCAGTTATTGAATGTGCCATTGGTGAAAATCTGAGCAAGCTCGGACGATTCATCAGATTCAGATCTAGGGAATGGCGCAGTGGCAGTGGCAGTTGGACGTGGCACCAATGAATTAGTGGGTGGGGAAAGAAGAGCTGGGACAGCTGGTCCAGATGAATTTGATGCAGCTCCGGCGTTCATGCCATGGAGGACATTGCTCATGAAGCGTTTCTGGTCGGCGCTTGGTTCCCTGGTGTATGACCGCAGGGAGGCTTCATTTCGATGACCAGACATGTACATTATATGTCTGGCATCCAGACCAATGTCGCTAAGCTGTTGGATGGCAGTAGCTCTTAGACTATGGGCAGTGTAGGTCACACTTGTGCGTGCTTGCTTGCACATATATCCCATGAAGAGGCTGTATGTTCTGGCCGAGAGCGGTGATTTAATATACCAGATGGAAGTTGTGGCGGGTGACACCAAAGCATTCTTATTGCATGAATTAAAAAGAAATTCTGCAGATGGATCTGTTTTCGCAAAAGTTTTTGCTGCTGGGTTTCATGTGTAAGCCGCGCATATTCCAAACCATCCTCATCAAACAGAAACTCAAACGAGTCCCGCTTTAGTTGTTGATGGAACTCCAAGCCCCTGCTGACAAATGAATCGCAAGGTTATACCAGACTGCATGCATGTGTTGAAGGTGAAGTCTAAGCTTTGCTGCAAATAATAATAGGTATATTTTCACAAATTTACAAAATGATTTATTAAATATGAGATAATATGCTAATATTGAGATATATTGTATGTTAAATCATATTTCTTTACCAATTATTATATTTACTGTCATTTTTATAACAGACTTAATGCGTATTTTATTTATATACCCGAATTAAACAGAAAACCACGAAATCTGCCATTTCAGACTGTAAAATATCAACTATTTAAATCATACCAATTTATAATTTTGGAAATGATGTGACATGAAATCCTGTAACCGCCCTTGGGTATGCTAGAATTTTTACCTGATATAATTAGCAAGTATTGACAAATCACTATTGCTGATAATACTTTTGTGCTTTGTAGGTAGAGATAGGCCTTGCCGCATCTGGGTTTTGAGGAGACCATTGAGTGTGCGGTTTGCTGATTTGAACAGTTGGCCATGGACAATAACTTTATTGCTGCCTGCAAAATTAAAAAAAATCAGGGTTTTCTATGCCGGATTTAGAAATAAAAACAAGAACATCTCTTAAAAAATTAAATTTTACACAATCAAACTAAAAACAAATGAAATAAATTTCATTTGATTAAAAAAGTGTTATTATTGAAAATGATTTAGTATAAGAATGTGGAAGTCATACCAATATCGCGCAAGTGACGATTGAGAGCAGCCCTGATGTTTTTCATTGTGTTTTTGTGGTAAACCTTCAGTTGCAGCTCAGCAGACTTGCTTTTCTTCTCCTAAGGTGCTACCTCGCAGTAAAACTTCCTCAACAGGTTGTAAAGACGTTCCTCGTCAACTGTGGCCAAATCAACGATATCCCCATGTACAGACAAGTGCCAGTCTGGCGAAGAAATAATCATGTACCATTTTGATCAAATAATTTTAGTGGAAGTGTGTTATTTTAAGCAAACCTATAGGACCTTCTGTGATAAAAAACTGCCATATAATCACATAAAATGTAAGGCAACAGTGAAAGGAAAACAGAATAAGTTTGATGTGTGTATATTTCTTTTTATTGTTTAATCAAATGTGCACACAAAGTTGTAAATATTCAAAAAAAACAACACATACATGCAAATATTTATTGTGAAATTTATAAATCTGTCATTGAAATAAACCGTTTTTGTACAATCTGTAAATATTCTAACCTTGAAATATTTTGAGGCCCAATTGAGTATTTTTCTTTGTTTTAGCTGCATGGTTTTTGTCTTCAATGTGTTTAACCTCTTCTTCTGTTTTTGGTTTAAATCGGCCGAGTGACCCAGTTTCAGTTACACTTTTAATTTCACTTTTAGTTTCGCTTTTGGCTTCCTTGCCTGTGTGAATGGCGTCTACATTTTATAAGCCGGTAACTTCATTTAAAACACATGGAAGATCTAGTTCTGATAGCATATTAAACAAATCGACATCAAATGTGCCGTAATCAGTGTCAAATGTGCCGAAATCAGCGTCAGCCATTTTAAACGTCTGCAGTAAAACTTTGCATTCATAAAAGTAGTACGCTGTTAATATTCATACGCGATGACTCACGATCCGAACATATCCGAAGATGTTGCGCTCATCGATTGATGAACGCAATTGCCGAAAGGCAGTTCATTTAAGGAATGGAAGTTGAGGTGTAAATATTAATTTATATTGTGTTATGTAATTTCATAATGTATATGTATTAGTATTCCGTATTTTCTATAGATGATATATGCTTTTGCCATATTAATGATGTTAATGACCAAAGGCTATTTTATGCCGATCTGCCAATAAACTTTGAAACTTTGAACAAACAAAAGAAATAAAAGAGGAGAAAGAGGTTCCCCTTGTATCACTCCAAGAGATATATCGAACAGTTCTGAATGTAACATAGTATTCATAATCTTGACACACGCCTTAACATTTGACTTTGCATTTCACTTCTTATTCGAGACTGAATTAATTTAATCCACAAAACACCGTGCATAATAGTGTCAAAAGTATTTTCATAATCAATAAAAGCACTGTACAATTTCTATTTTTGAGCTGAAACCTTTTGGATAATAGTATGCAGTATAAAAATACAATCAACAGTGCTTCTGTTGTCACAAAACCCAAACAGCGGTTCATGAAAATTATTTTCAGTTTCACACCACTTATTTATCCGAACTCTTACAATAGAGAAAATAATTAGTGTTATCCCTCTGTAATAAGATGTGTTAGTGTTATCACCTTTTTATGGATATGCATATCACCTCACACCTTTAGTCCAGGCTTCTGGAAAAAATCCATTATCAAATATCTTGTTAAAAATTGTTAATAAATACGGAACAAAGAACATTTTTGCATCTATGAAAAAATCTGCAACATTGTCACTAATATCACTGCTTTTGTGTCCGGACATAGAACTGATTCTATTAACCATCTCATCCAACGTAAAAGCACAATCATGGCTACCAACTGAGATATTATCACTATTGTTAAAATCTTCATTTTTAAAATTACTTGCATTTGGTGTAGATGACATATTCTTAAAATGGTTAACACATATTCCGAATGGTACATCGACTGACGTTCCATCTTATTTATTATTTTTTTAATGTACTTCAAGAACTTTCTAGATTACTTTTACAAAATTTTAACCTATTAGACTTCTCCTTGCTATAAAATAATAATTTCGCCTTACGCTTCGCGGAGCAGTATTGTTTTCTTGCAGATAGAAAACTAAGTCTATTAAAATCATTTGGTAACAAATTAAACTGTCTCGTTTTGTCACAAACAAACAAATGCTTGTCTACATTCAGTACTGAACCATGCATGTTTCTTATTTTTATATTTCGAATTCCAGCGTTTCGATGATTTGTTTTTACCGTGTACCATAAATGAAACATCGTAAATAATATCTGATAATGTATTAATACAGTCATTTATATCTATTTCACCACTAGAAAATTATACTTTGATATCATCAAACAGATCCCTTTTAAGGTGTAAGAATGGCATAAGTTCTTAGGATTTAGATTCTTCCCAGATTAATTTTTCAGGTAAAATATCGCCAGGAACAGAATGAAAATTTTCCTAATTTAAAACAAATTATACGGGACATTGGGACGAAAACTCTGTTATATGCAAAACTTTCAAAGATTGAAACGTTGAAAAAAAAATGTAGTTTGAAATAACATAATCTACGACGCTGGCTTCAAAAGAATTTCTTGTAAATTCATAACATGTAAAAGTACAAGGTTCAACAATACAAATATTACATTCTTTACAGAGTTTCAACATTTTTTTTTCCAAAGCTGCGGATTTACGTGCCAGGCGGTAAATTACTAGTAATACTATTGCTATCGTCATCAGGCATGTTTAAATCTGTTCATATCTCTGCAGATTAATATTTTCAACTAAGTCTGATGGTTGACCTATTCTCGCGTTAAGGTCACCAAATCATGATTATGTCACCAAGTAAATTATAACAACGGATGTCATTAGCGAAGAATTGTTATAGTTTACTATGTTTGCACTGAAACACTTGTTTATGATTAACTTAAAAATGAAATGACAGCGAATTATTTCTCCAGAAGCCGGTGTAGGAGTCGACGTTTCTGAATTCGTCATCGGTGATCAAAACTGGGCAAGAGGGGCATCACGTAGGTACAAAAAGGGTACGCAAAAAGGAGTATAAATACCAGTTAGACTCCGAAAATAAGTTTATATCTGATCATATCTGGGTAGTACTTATGTCGGGCCCGCTTCCTAACTGGTCCTTAAAATATGTCCATAAACTGGCTAACCTGACAGGTGTCAAAACGTTGCCAACATGGCGTCGAAATTGAATGCCTTGGGTATATAGGTCAGCTTTAGTACCGATGTATATCCATAATTGAAACTTATTGTCATTTTAAAACCTTACTGAGTAGTAATTAAGAATATTGCTAGCGGCTGAATTGTGTCGTTTTCAGGAAAATTGTAGTAGGAGTTGCGCATCTGTCAGGACCAGATATCGAGTTTTACCACAAAAGCTTTCCTCCTTTCTGCCATTCGCCAGTGCGACAATGTTTGCCTATACTGATAACTGGAATTGTTCTATTGGTATTGTTTAAATGACGCTGTAAGCACTGAACGTGGCGATTATTATCTGTGTCGTGTTTGTATGTGATGGCAATACAATTTCAATTGGGTTACATTCAGGTAAGACGCTCAAATTTACTTTATACTTTGATATTGTTGCGTTTTTGATTTTCTTAATTAAAGATAAAATTAAATGCAAATTAAATGAGTTGTTAAAATATATTTTATTAGTTTTTATACTAAAAATTAAGAGTATTTTTCCATGGACACGTCTAGCCCGTATTTGGTAACACTATTATTTATAAGTACTAGTTTTCAAGACCTCGCTTTCTTTTCAATGTTTGGTAAATCGGCATGCATGTGTTATACATATGTAATGAAATAATACGGCAAACGTGTATGGCTTGTGAGAGAGACAATGCCTTTTATTCACCGCAGATTTTGAAACATGTTTGACATTTACACCATGTTTAGTAACCAATCCCTATATCAATATATTAACATGGGAAGCTCATCTGTACACTTTACAGGTATTATTGACAATATAATCCAGATATTTTTCCAATGTTTGTTATTTTCGAATTATTAAAAAAAGTCTAGTGAGCTTATTGAATATTGAGAAATACCACTCCTGTTCATGCTCGTATTGCGCGAGAAATTAACATTACTTTCTTTGCTTCCACGGAAATCGTTTCCACTTTTATATAATTTCGATATATTTACATACATCTACTCCTTTTACGTCTCCCCTATTTGCAGAGGTTACTGTCGATTAATTAGCTTTCCAACATTCACCCAGACATAATAAATACAAATATAATAGTATTTTCAAACAACCAAAATATAACAACGTCCGGGGAAACGAGGTTGTAGGCGAATTACCCCTATCTTAGTCCGCAGTGGGTCGTTCAGCCTTCTTTAAACAATGAAATTGAAGACGAATGAGATTGATACATGTTTCATCCTGATTCGGTCAATAACTAATTCGGTTAAAGATAGATACCCATGTTTACCGGCACTAACTGTCTGGGTTTTAAAGGCTTAGGGGAATTACCTTATCGTCTGACTACAATGGCGCTAAATAGTGTTTGTCCAGAATATGTTTGTTAGGGAAAAAAGTGCATATGTATGGAATAATTACGTCAAAACAGTTTAACGCAAGCTTTGAATATGTTTAATAGATGCATAGTTAAGATGGAGTTGACTCGATTCGATATGGTAACCACATGATTAAAATCCTTTATTTACAATCTAAACAAATCAAGTATTGGAATATCTAAAAATAATCATGCCTGCTTTCGAAAAAAAAGATATTATGGAAATAATGACAATCCAAAAAAGAAAATCCTTACAGAGAAGGGTTATTCCTCAAATATTTTTTTTCATAAATAAATTCATTTAGGATTATTGCCTTAGCACTATCAATGTATATGGATCTGATTATGCTACTATAAATGCTGGGTTCAAACCGTTAACAGCTATAAACATCTAAGAGCCGAAATAAACTTAAAATTTCTATCAAATGTTCGGTCAATGTTAATTACACACCTGTCAGTCAAAATATATCGGCATTGAAATGATCATTTTTGAACTTAAATCAATCGATGCAAAGACCTTAGGTTCGCTTCAACCATCACATATTTTTATGACTTCTTTGATGTCATCATTTGTCCCACGTGCTTACAGAAAGAGGATTTAAAACTTGATACTGTTATTTTTTTCACAATGTTCAATCCTACAGTTTTCTTAAAAAGATGTGCATCAGCAACTTCAGCAATAAAACGCCAGGTTAAAGTTGAAATATAGTTCGGTACAGCGCAAACCTCTAAAACGAGGCCATATAGAAATAGCTGTAACATCCTCTCAGCTATATTAACGTTTTTAATATATATTTATTATGATAATTAAAGAAATGGCTGTTTCCAGACCTACTTCCTTTCTGCACGTAAGCAGTTTTAACAGTAATTATATACTGTATAACATGTTTTTATTATAACTATGGCACGTAAAAACTCAATCCAAAAAGCTGTATGTGGTTGAAGTTTGAGAATGCTACTTCAGATTGAAATGTTGTTTCTGGCTAAGTGAAGCATATAATTAACGATTGTTATACTTTAAATTCAGTAGAATGACAAGCTTAAATTTATTTTGCTGGAATTAGAACTAGCTGTCTTCCGGCCTGATACAAAATGGGTTCCTTGAAAAATAATCGGAGCAAAACTTCAAAGTGAGTGAATATTCTAAGGACACATCTTAGTATTGTTTAAATCAATAGGGTTTGTACTAAATTGTATGGAAATTTATGGTTGTCATATATGTTAAACGCTAGAAATGGCATTTTTTCCAATCTGAAATTTTGTCTGTTTGCTTTGAATGCATAAAAAATAAATGAGTAATGTGTGACCTAAGGAACCAAACTGCTTTTTGTCATCTATGTCAAAAAATGTATTGCATTTTACTTTTTCGGGCTTATTTTCACTTTTAAATGCATTGTATTTTCAGGTTGATCAAAATATGCCAGTTTCTGGTTTCAGTAACTTTCACCTGTTTTTAATCTGTTCTTTTTAGTCGTCTGTATTTTAACGCGAACGCAAAATGTCCAAACAAAGTTGTGTGTGGAACTGCAACATTTGATGCTTTAAACCGCTTTAAATTACAGACTCACTGGCAATTGATTGGCAGTGAAACTGGAAAGCCTGACACAGACTATTGAGCTAGTTTTGGGTGTTTTTTTATGTTTGAAGGAATAATCGAACGTGTCTTATGTTAAACAATGCAGTGAGGGGTTAACCTATAGGTAAGTTTTAACTAATAAAAATGGTTATGGTCCAGGATACCCTCTCTATATCTAAGATTGAGAATGATAATTCGGTTATACTTTGTTTATGACTGAGAAATGCACATAACTTATAACTGTCATAATTCAGTCCAATATCTGAGAAAAAATGCATACATATCTCAGATATTATTTTGCTGAAATTGATGCAATGTACTTCTTTAAAAAACTTCTTTTGTAAGTTTGTTATAAACTTCAAACGCTAGAAATATATTTTTTTTTCAAATCTGAAATGTTGTCTGTTTGCATTAAATGTATAGCGAAATTAATAAAAAGTATGTAACCATAAAAAAGCGAAATTGAAATGTATTGTGGTTTTGATCTGTAAGCCAAAATCAAAACTCGTATAAAATTCTTCAATTTGAAAGTGTATATTAAAGACATTCTAATTTACGGAAGACTAACAAGTGTACAATTTTCAAGCAATAACTAAACCGTCGGAATATGTATGACATTAAACGTGATATACAATTACAATTTTATACGTGGCTCAGGTGTTTTCGTTCCTGTTAATAAAATGCAAGTACTAAAATGCTTAAATATTTCTAGTGTCTTATTTCTAGCATCAAAAAGATACGAAAGCATCAGGTGCTGCATATTTGCACTTATAGATCGCAGAAATACAATGTTATTTGTTGGATTAAATGCGATTTTCTTGGAACCTATATTACATCGAGTTAGATATGCAATGTTAAAAGTTTTAAATTAAATCGTAATATCAAATTTGCTATAATATTACGATTTAATTGAAAATTAAAGTAAAGTAAAAAGAATAAACATACATACATGGCATACATATATATATATATATATATATATATATATATATATATATATATATATATATATATATGCCATGTATGCATGTTTATCCTTTATATATATATATACTTACTTTTTCCTTTATATAAATATATATTATCACGATACACATTTTGTTAAAAATCTGAAAAGCACACTAATTTTGCTTCATAGATAACAAATAAAACCACTACTTTAGAGTATTGGGATTCCTAAGTGGGACAGTTCAAAATAGCACGGACACAATACTTAAGAAGAATTGTGCAAGGCATGCAATGCCGCAATATATGTCCTGCAGAATTGACAAAATATCCTCAGGGAAAATAACGAGCTAAAGGAGATGGATGGAAAAAGTCAGATTGCAAAACACCAAACATGCCATTTCTTGTCAAGAACTTTGCAGTCTCAATCGTCTACATCGAAACATAACATTCATGTGTAAGGCCTTCGAAGTCTAAAACATCGACATCGGAACATCATCAAAGTCTTGAGCAAGACATTCACAGTTTAATATTTTCACATCAAAACATGGCATTCCGGCGCAAGGACTTTGCCCTCTCATACCTCGTGATCCATTCATGCCATTCCTGGGCAAAGGCTTTTGAGTCTAATATGTAGACTTCCGAAAATTCCATTCCTATGCAAGGACTTTAGTGTCTAATAAGTTGGCATCCAAACATGTCATTCCTGTGCAAGGACTTTGCAGTCTAATACGTCGACTTCCGAACATGCATATCCTTGGCAAGGAATTTGCAGTCTAATACCTCGACATCATTTCTGGTCAAAAGCTTTGTAGTCTAAAACATCGACATAAAACATATCAATCCTGAGCATGGTCTTTTCAACCAAGATGCCATTCCTGGGCAAGATATTTTCAACCATACATGCCATTCGTGGTAAGGGGCTTCGAAGTCCAAAACGTAGACATCCACACATGCCATTCCTGGGCAAGGGCTTCGAAGTCCAAAACGTAGACATCCACAAATGCCACTCCTGGGCAAGGTATTTTCAACCATACATGCCATTCCTGGGCAAGGGCTTTGCAGTCTAATACGTCGACAACCAGTATCGGACAGTAAAACCCTTGCTTGGGTTTCGGCGCTTTTTACCACCGACTTTACAATTGAACAACGACTACGTCCATCGAGTTGTGAAGGAAAGATTGCATCAGATTATGCTTGATTAACCTGCAGCACGAAGTTTAAAGGATCTTTGTACAACATTATACCTAGTCGGCCGTAAATTGGTGTTGTTTTTTTCGCATGAGTTTTTTTTTTTTGACGACATATAATCGATTTACGAATACAAAGAAACTGAAACATCAAAAGACATCTCCGGCAGGGGGCGATGGCTCCCATAATTGCAAAACAACGGCATTTAGTTCTGTAAAGTTACCTTTAATACACTTCTCTGAAGAGGTGCCCCGTTGATCTTGTTATCCTGTACATCGTATGAGCAGTGAATTTTGTTACAATGAATAATTGATTACTTTACGGTAGACAAAGTGGGAGATGATGTTTCAGTGGAAAAAATAGATAGGACTGTGAAGCCGATGATGGAGCATGCCTGAAAACGAGGAAATGGAAACAGAATAGAACTGTACAGCAACGGTAACCAAGCAGTAATGAAAACATGCAAGCTATTTTTTTTCTCAGCATTAAACCCATAAGAGTATGAAAGTGTAATATTCTTGACAGATAAACAGCAATCAAAACGTCGGTTAATATGTACTATGTTCAGTGTATTTATAGAGCAGTATTGGACATGATATGGCTTCGTATGTGTACAACAATAACCTATATACAAACTTTGCCTGTATAGAATTTATATAATTGTACAAATACTACAAGACCTCAAATTATAGTACAAAGAAATGCTATTACACATTCAAAAGCAGATCTCCATTCAGCTTATTTGACTAAGAGCAATGTACGTTGAATTGTTCAAACTACCGCAAAAATATTGTTTTGATTAATTAAACATACAATAGCAAGCATACTTCCATAAAGAAAGCTTACAATTGATGGAAAGTAGTGTGGACAGAATATCAAAATAGTTTTTTCTCACATCAACGCGCGGATACGTTCATATGTATAATTTATTTGTAACGGGGTTGTCCAAATAGACGCGATGACAAGAACAAAAATAATAAAACATATTTATTCCTGAAAGCCAATAATTTAATAATTTATTTAACATGTAGAACAAAATGTAAATGTTGAGTGCGTTGTTAATAGGTCCAGTTATTTTATTATTTTCTTTCTAAAATTACGGTTATATCTAGCAAGTATAAAGGTGTTTGATGAGAACATGATGACGCACCGAACGAACTTATATGTATGATTATAATTGCCTGACAGTAACCCGATTTCAATAAACATATTACTTTCTCCTGAGTTCAATTTATGGTTTTCAAAAATCCCGTAAAATTGTAATTTAGGCTGTAAGGTAGGCCACTCTAGGCGGTAAAATGTCTTTCAGATCGCAAATTAATGGCTTTAAGGCTTTTTGCGGATTCCTAAGTGTATATTAGATCACAAATACATCCAATTATGGATAAAAAATTGAGAAAGACTAATTTGAGAAATATATAATCCATAAAAGCATTGGATTTAAACTTCTTGTCGGCGTTAATGACTTGTTTTAAATCGATCTACTTGGTGCAGTTTCATAAGAATCTCGACTTATATAACCCTAGCCATTTCGCAGGAATAATTAACATTTCTTAGCGAATAAAGTAAAACAAAACGTTTCAACAAAAAAAATTCTTTGTCTCACTGCTTTATGACCTTTTCGGAATGTAAACATCCGGTACGGTTTCGGGTAGTACTCGTTACTGAAACACAGAAGGTGTCATTATTGATACAACTAATTTCACTATTATTGCACCGATAGTTCCATTTTAATCCCTTTAAAGGTTTTTAATGTTTTAATCTTTGCCTTCCAAGTATACAGCGGTCATTTTTATTTTCGTGAAAATGACGTCAGTGTGCACGTTTTTGTCCTCGTCAAGCAATTATGCCATAATTGCCCTGACGTGCCGTGATAATCTCACGGTCGGAGACGATAACCATTATTGCGCGAACGAATTTCTATAGTAAAATGATACTATTTATAGTAACATGTGTATTATTATGTCTTATGTTGAATAACATGTCGTATGTAATCAGTCTGTAATACGTTTTCAAAAGGAGTAAAATTGCTTGTTGGTACCGTATATAATTCATATAAGTTTTGGGTAAGACGTCAGTATTTATTCGATGTAACCCTAGAAATTACTATATTTATAGATGACTTAAGTTTGAAATTGTCATGAGCTTTTTACTGGTTCCTCTTCGCTATTACCGTTATGTCTCAAATTCTTACAGATGATATCGTCATAAGTTTTTCTTACGGGCACTATGAGTTATTTATTTCGTTGTTTATATTGAAAAGGCTAAACGTAAAAACAAGCTAAATGTATTCTTCAATAATCTCACTATCAAAACGTATATAAGTATATAATCCACCGTTATATTCCACCGAAAAGAATCAATCAATGGTCATGTACATAATTATCTAACTAATAAAATCGAGTGTTAGCATTGGTTTGTCACAAAAATAATTAAATATGTTAACAAATCACTACAAGTCTAATATTGATACATAAGTATACGTTCAATCGTTGTTGATTGACTATTAGCGCATTGAGACGAACTAGAATTATGTTAAGCTGGTTCAAGTGGCAGTCTGACATGTAATTATATATTTAATACTAGTCGTTTGTTTAATATTAAATAGCTTTCATCATTTTTTATATTATAAATATGCTATTTTTGAAACCAATTTCCCAAATAAAGAGGACCGAAAATATATTGAGAATTATTCACAGAATATTGTAAATACGAAGTAAGTTTAGCATACACCATTCCTTGAACTCAAACACCAGTTTAATTTACAGGGACGAAACTTGTCTCTATTCAGTAATATAAACTAATAGACCGTATTACGAAATGCACAACATGCAAGAAACTAATTTTTGCCATTGGTCGATATCCATTTGCAACTTAGCCAAGAGAAAATGATTCAATATTTGATGCGTTCAATGGACAGGTGGATTTATTGCATATTAATGTGGTGTTGATGGAACACATGGACATTTCACTATATTCATACGCACATCGCATGGATGTGAAGACATCTGAAGTATTATTTTATGCAAAGTTTGTCATTCGACAAAACTTTCTATTGTCATTTGAAATACTGATTGTCCACTTTTTAGCTTCACTTCTTAACCAAGGGATCAGTCATCATCCCAGTTTATTGGTTAATATTCTTATACTTACACGATTATGTACATAAATGTTACAAAAAGCTGAATGGCACAAATTTGTTTGCAATTTTGTCTGTAAAATATCGGTTGCTTGATCTTACAAATATATGATTAACTTTAACCTTGTAAGACTGGGAATTTCATTCTGCAGATCTCAAACACAAACTCTGTTTATTTACATTTTGCATCCTTTTTGGAAATAGACGCACTCAAAGTAATGATTAGAAAAGTGCAAAGCAAGTTCAAGGGCAAACAAAGTACGTAAGTGCATTAGAGGGATACCCCTTCCTCATTTCGTTAAGTATGTCGATGTGTTGTAGCACTTACTAAATACATAACATAAGCAACTCGTCCTCCCGTGTCTCCAATAAACTTGCATCCTTGGTTACTAATCATACCCTTCTTCGTCATTTCCACTTTTCTTTTAGGCCGTAGCTGAAATCTTAGGTCTTTATCGATGTTGCAATGCGAACTTTGCCAAAGTTCGTGAGCGGTAGCCTTTGTTACTTCTCCAAGCTCAGAAAAGCATTCGTTCGCCGGCGTTGTACCGCTCCATTTGTCTAAAGATGTTCTCGTTTGCGTTGGCTTTTTATCACTTCATTCGCGTACATCTTTCAGATGGTGGTTTTCGTAACTGCTCCTATCGCAGGAAAGGTTGCGTTTGTCGCAGTTGTTAATGCTCCCATCGCCAAATATTCTGCCACCGGTCGGCGGTATAATCACTCGCTTTGTGGACAAATATGCACCCGTTGGCATTCTTACAGCTCTAACCGCCGAGAAAAGTGCGCACGCCCTCGCTGTTAGTTCTGCCATCGGCAAACATGTCGCTATAATCAGACCTCCCGTAAGATAAGCTCGTGGGACTCCAACATTGTTTTCATTCATTGCTTCGTGCATTCTTCACCAAAAAAACTGTCCACGGCAATTCATCGCTGTCTGTGCTACCTCTCCCATTTCTGAAATACGTGCGCGTTTACTTATGATTGTAGTTACTCTACAGTTAGCCTTTTCCCCGCTATCCTTGTTTTCAGTTTCAATGGCGATTGTTCCTCATTTAAACGTTAAGACCGATGTCGTACACTGGATACGGTCCTTGCGACAGATGGTTTTCAACAACGCAGACATTCTGAAAAGAACGCCATAAGAACTATTAAGATTATATTCTTGTATTGCTTTATACAAATCGTATTCAATGTACGAACACTTAGTTTTATTTTCTTTTTATTATCAACGGTTATCTACGAATAAAGATGGTGTTTTTAACTACACACGTATTGAGCTCTACATCGTCGCGGCAGTCACGCTCAAATAAGAAATACACAAGTTGATATTGACTTCAAAAAGGTCACCGGATTCGGCCGACCACGCAGATCATGTGCAACGTACCATAGTTGATTGTAAATTGCAGCTTTGCGCAGGTAAAATCAATAATAACTCGTCATTGACGGAAAAAAGCACGATAAAGTAGGTACTTTCATTGCATAATATTTTAGCAACCGGATACGCCCTTTTAAGTGAAAGGGTAACCCCGCTATAAGAATATAAGTGCCTTGTGGCGGGGCTTTGTAAAGTATTTGTAGTTTGGTCGACGGGTTTTTCCTCTTGCGGTACTTGTGTTTTTGTTCAACATGTTTCGACGTTAGAATTTATCATTTTATTGGACTTATCTCTGCTTTTGGTATAAAAATAAATCTGCAGAAAAGAAATGGACAAATCTACGAACAACATACTGCGTAATCTGTAAACAGTTGATAGCATTAATTTACCAAACATGTATGTGACGGAAAAGGGTTATAAAACCACCACATGAGGTATGAATTAATTGCACATCGCCTGGTCGAACATGTGGCTAAAGCTCCTAAGCTCAGCAGGCAATTCAAAAGCTACATGTTTTATCTGGTTTAAACAAAGTGACGTAGCCATAAAACTACACCACCCACTGATAAATAAGATTAGCATTACAAGTAACATTTCGCTTACAATGGCGTGAACCAGTTTTGACCGGCCATTTGACCAAACCTTTAAATAGACCTAAATGTGTACTTATTAGTTGCAGACAATACAAGTTGTATCATGCAACTGTTTAGACGTAACATGTGAGTATCCTAATGAGTTCTAACTCTAAGAAATGGCTTTGTTTGAAAAGTAATGTTTTCAAATACGTTAAATTCCCAACAGGTACGTTTTGAAGTCAATCAATTTCAATTCCTGAAATTTGTGTATACGTTTAAAGTTGAACATGTAAAAATGCTTCTATCAAAATAAAAACATGAGCGCAAACTAAATAAAAACATGAGCGAAAACTAAATAAAAACATAAGCGAAAACTTAATAAAAACATAAGCGAAAACTAAATAAAAACATGAGCGAAAACTAAATAAAAACATAAGCGAAAACTAAATAAAAACATGAGCGCAAACTAAATAAAAACATGAGCGAAAACTTAATAAAAACATAAGCGAAAACTAAATAAAAACATAAGCGAAAACTAAATAAGCGAAAACTAAATAAAAAACATAAGCGAAAATAAAATAAAAAACATAAACGAAAACTAAAAAATTGAAAACTTAATAAAAACAAGTCCATTGTGATCACCTCTCGGCTAAGGAGGTTGTTACGTAAATGTTTTGATTGTCATGTAGTTTATACACTCATTGAGGTATTTTCACGGTAAGGTAGATGCTACTTTTTATTCACACTTTTCTATGAACGTAAAGTAAAAGGAAATCGGTCCCTTTATTCAAGTTCGAGCTAACGAGGATTATAAGACAAGCGTTATGGAGCCAACGTGTTTAAACTGTGTTATACATTTCATGCCAATGAAGTCGCTTATTGTTTGTAATTCCCATGTTGTCTTATAGTGTTTTTAAGGCAAAAAGCCAAGTATAAGTTCTATTTAAATGTACAACTTGTAAGTTCCAAACTATACGTGGATTCTGTTAACTCAACAAAGATAACGTCCTTTTTACTTGGTAACGAAAATCATACTTTGCAAACCGTTTATCTTTACAAAACATACTACAAGTGTTTAAAAATATAATATTGTTTTAGCAGTCGTGTTGACATTAAAACATAAACGTTTGCATGTGTTAACTCATCATTACAACGTTTACAATTACTGTTAAACAAGCCCGACTTTTTAACTTTTGTTTGATTGAGATAAGTAATTATAGAAGACGGAACGAAATATCATATACACGTATATTATCTGACATATTATCTTTACCCGTCTTCAAGTTATAATATTTGAGTGTAGATCATTTATAATTGATCAAATTGAATTTTGCTATTGTTTAAAACAACATTTATTCGTCCACGTTCACAATTTTCCCGTACAGTTGTATCGTACACAACACCTTGACCATTATTACACATAGTGTTATTGTTCAACTGGAACGTAAACGAAATAGGATAATGGTCCGAAAATTTTGATAACTGTTTAACATCTATATTATCAAAAATCGGAAACAGATTTCTATCACATATAACGTTGTCAACAACACTTGCCGATACAATATTACGGATTAACTTATGGCAAAAAAAAATTCCAGGTTCAATAGGACCATTCATTATATATAAACTAGACTTCTTAGAAAGTGATAATAATTTATTTTCAAAATTATTTGGCAAATCATCAAATGATTGTCTTATCGGTAAACCAATTGGTACAACATTATCGTCAGGAAATTAACAAAGCGGTGAATATTAATATTTTCAACAAATCGGACCTTTGAACTATTCTATTATTTAGGTCACCAGCTATCATAATATCACCTAGTTTGGAACAAAGGCGGATATCATCATCAAGCGTATCTAAGAAATCGAACTGAAATAATGAGGAATCTCCTGTTTTATATATACTTGAACCCTCAGGCGAAATATAACACAACATATATGTATATCATATGTAGACCCAAAAATCGTTTTGTTGCGCTTTATCTACACTATGCATTTAGTTTTATAATACATAGCGACACCCTCACTAAAACTTCAGCCTTTTTTAAATTATACTTTTTTCTCGGACTGGAAAAAACAACTTCTTAACATTTTGGTATTTATGAGTCTATGTTTTAATAAGTAACAATTAGAAAGTCATTGTCATCAAGTTTCGAACATAAACCGTTAACATTCCAACAATATTTTGAGGTGCTTTTCACAACTTTCATAAGCTGTATCCATGTTGCCATTGGTACCATGTTTGAGTCCTGGCGCTTGCTTCCGGTCCATCGGAGGCACTGGGTCCGTGTCGGGCTGAGCCGCCTGTCCCGGCTAAACAGCGGACGCGTGTGGAGCACTATTACTAGGCGGCGGTGGACGGTATACCGACTGGCGAGAAGCAGCCTAGTTCCATTGGGTGCCGTGGTGGGAGTCCTGGTACTTGGCCTGGGGTGAGATGATCTGCTGTGAACCTTTGGTTATCGATATAAAGAGTGTCATAATTAAGCGAACACGCGCGTTACGAGCCTGCACGAGATATGGCATCAACTTCCTACGGTGCTTTTGAACATATTTGTGATACTGATCTCTGACTCTGATTGAAAGGGTATGACCTTGATGTGGGCAAGCCTGCTTATTGCGTGCACGTTGTTTCATCTCTATCTTGTCACCATTGTAATGGAACTTGGCGACTTTAGGACGAGTTTACACCCCCCGCCCCTTTCGAATTGGCCAGTACTCGTTCAAGTTTAATTCTTGTCTCTGCATCATAACTGTCAGTGTCATTCTTGCAAATGTGTATTACCTTAGCTAGGCAATTCTCAGATATACACGCCTTACGGGATGTTTCTTAAGGCTCATTTTTCACTGTTTCCATTGAAACGGAACCAAAGATGATTTAGTCTATACACCGGCAATAACTTGTACGGAAAGGAAGCCATCAATTAAAAGCAACACTTAAGTGACACTCTTATTCAAAATCAATGCATACACATGTATTACAAACATCAATTTTGACTGATAAACCTTTAATTTCTTACTGAATAATGCATTTATGGAAAATATTAATTGCTGATAACACGATTGTAACGGTTTATTTAATAGCAGAAGAGCAAAAATGAAAAATAATTGGTGAATGCTTTAAGATTTACAGTGGTCTACTATAGTCTATACTATAGCCTTATTAGGTAGAAACCGTGTTTTATGCTCATTTCTTTCTATTTAAACTCGGTATCCTTCATAAGAACCATTGTTTTCGACATGTATTCATCCTTTTTGGAATATTAAATCAATATTATTAATTGTGGTAAATTTTATTTGGGAATAAGAATGCATCTTAAAGTTTCATTTCTGAAAAATCCTAATAGAATACGGTACGGCTCTATATTTGATATCATAAATAAATAGCGATACTAAAGTGACTTTTAAAAAAAAAACCAGCAAATAAACTAAAAAAACTACTATACATCGGTTCGTATTCTGGCTAAGCCGTTTCGTAAAGAAATAAAATACGTTTCTGGCATGGCTCAGTGTTGAATCAACACCTCAGTGAAAGTTTGAATAAAGCGCAATGTGCAGGACTCATCAAACAGTAACTTTCATAAGAAGAGAACAAATAAACACACACAAAAGCTGATATGGACTGTTCAATACGACTGGTATATAATTAATAAATGATAAAAAACTAATATATTTATAATGCAGCTCTCTGCCTTGCTGTAATGTTAAATTTGTCAGTTTTACAGCAATTTCCATTCGAAAGTTATTAACGTGGTACGCATGTTTCCTATCTTTCAGATCATGTTGTAACCTGCTGACATCATAAATGATCGTAGACAGAAGTGCTTCAATTAACTCGAGAATATCCCTTTGGGGAATATACCACGGAAGAGAGACACCGATAGTTCGAGTTCAATACATGACTTTCGCCCGTATTGACTTTAAGTTTCACACGTTATTTCCACGGACAACTTCCTTGTTCTGAACGATGTATCGAATCTGAGGTAATTGAATTACTGGATAACATGAAGTCCAGAGTGCGCAATAATGTCTGGTTACAATTTATTAACACCACGCTAATGCTTCTACAAACGACTAAGGAAGTGGATTAAAAAAACACAGAAAACGTGACTTCATGTGAACTTTGTATGCAATATTTCATAGCTGCCGTATCAATACCGAATGAGTAGATTAGGTCGAAATAGTAGCGCTGTCAAACAAATTGGTCTTATATTACAGTTTTATTTAGCTTTTTTTCCAATTATTGGCAATCATGAAGTCAGCTTTTTTGATGTTTTGAAAGTTTGAGAGTGTCCTATAAGTACTAATTTTAAATGTCACAGGCAAAATCGTGATTTCCGCATAACACATAAACAATCAAATGCTAATATAGCCAGGAAAAACATGAGTGAACAAGACCAAAGAAACAGAGTTGTCTTCCTCGGCGCTGGCGGGGTCGGGAAAAGCTCCATTTTGAAAAGGTTTCTTTTCAATACATACAGTGATACTTACCTCGAAACAGTAGAAGACTTATATTCTAGGGAATACACTTTTCAAGGTGCGGAAGTGATTGTTGATTTTCTGGACACCGCTGGGAAGTTGGTATTTCCAGCAATGAGGCGCCTGTCGATAACAACAGCACATGCTTTCGTTCTAGTATATTCGGTGACTGAACCCGAAACGTTTGAAGAGGTAAAACGCTTATGGGAAGAGATCAAGGAAGTTAGAAGTAATTACGAGGACTTGCCATGTGTTATCGTCGGTAACAAAGTTGACCTTGAGGATAACAGACAAGTGGAAAAATTTGACGCACTAAACTGGGTTTATAATGATGAAAACTGTGGGGCGTTCGTAGAGGTCTCTGCTAAGAACGGTGAATGCATTGTAGAAGTGTTCAAACTACTAATGGAAAAAGCAAAGAATCCAAGAGCAAAGATAAATGAACCCTTTATGCCGCGCAGATTGAGTGAACATTCCCTGGAGGTGCAATCCCAGGCAGAGGTCAGTGCCAATAAAACTAGTGAAAATGGGAGCAAGTTTAGTAGAACCAGAAGTCTTATTCGACGAGGAAGTAAGCCAAAGATTCGAAAGTCTCATGCCCGCTCCCAGCACCGACAGGACTGTGTTATTTCCTAGACTTTTCCGATTGAATATTTTAGCGATTTTAACAATACATACATTGTGATTTATTTTGGCTTTACGTAATCAAGTGTATGCGTCTATAAGTCTTCTAGGAAACTTGTTTTTAATCAAGATTTAAACTTTTAAAGGAATGCAATAGAAATTTAGATTATTTAAGCAGATTTTAAATACTATCAATTGTGATATCAAACTTATGACTTTAGAGTCAGTAAGTTTAAGAATACAGCCCAACCCCGTTGACTCGAACTCCCATGGACCGGCGAAAATAAATTGAGCCTCGGAAATATCGAGCCAAGCGGAAATTCCTACATTCAGTTAAAAGAAATTGGTCCTTAAAATCTTGTTCGAGCCAACGAGGAATTCGAGCCGAACGAGTTCGAGCCAACGGGGTTCGACTGTATTGTCGTGGCAACGTGCCATTAGAGAGTAAAGTGTAACTATGGTTGTTTTAGAAAAAAATGGACGAAATGTTGATATAGTTGTATTTTGGAAATACTATTTTACCTTCATCATATTTCACTTCTTTGACCTTGCTTGTTATATTTTTCTATTTAAACACCTGATCAAAAACTACTTTAAAAATCAAAATATTACTATTCCCATTTCATCAACATCCTTACTCTTGAAACAGCCAAATATGTAAAAAAATCATGTTTGAAAAAAACAACATAAAATGGTTTTCCTATTTTTTAATTATTTTTATTAAAGCAGAATGCTCGAAAAATAGCAAATAAACTAATAATAAAAAACAACAACAACACCAACACAAAAACAAGTGCTGGATCATTACTACGGTGTTATATCATCTTTTTAAAATATTTCTGAAATGTCTGGCTTTGAATTAGAGTGTCCTGGACAATTCCCTTAACAGTTAACTGATTAATAAATTGACGTACCCCATCATTCATAGTACATAAAACGGCATCAAGAGAACGACCCATCTTGAAGCGGATCTGACTGTATTCTGGCAGTGAGATCGATTGCGTATCTATCATGAAACACAGTAGAAAAAATAGTTTATGGCGATGTAATGTGTTCAATATACTCTTGCAGTGTTCAATTCAATTTGTTTCGTGCATCAACTTTTATTGTTTGGAACATAAATGCATTTATATAAACTCATTGATTAAGGTTTATGAAAGATTCGGACTGAAACATGAGTTTCTAACTTCACAAAAGCAACAACATGGAGAACTATTTATCCACAAGACGGCGTAGGAGCGCCAGACTACGTCATTGGTTATCAGAACTGTGTGTAGAGGGTTTATCCGGGTAGGATGGAAGCAAAAGGTAATGTTAAGGGGGAAGGGGGGGGGGCATTTAAAAAAAATAAATGAATATACAAATAAATCCCCGCAAACAAATAACTGAGCAAGTGTTGATTTCAGTGCCCAGTCGTATGTTATACAATCGTGATCATTCAAAAGCTATACTTTCACTCTATGCTTGACCGCTCGTAAAATGTGTTAATGCTATGGTACTCGTAAAATAAAAGATGATATTATACTGAGTCGATAGATATCCTCTATTACATTTAATATTTTATAAGTGGTATATTTTATTTTATACCTTCGTTTCAGTCTAACACAATATCTTGCTAACCTCATAAACAGTATAACTCTAAATAAAATAAGCATTGGGTTAAGTTAAATGTACATTGTGGTCACTAAAAAAACTTGTTCTTATTTGTTTTAATGTGCAATAGTTTTACTGCTGTATATGATAGTTTTTGTGTGTCAAAGAGCTGGGCTTTCAGAAATATATGGCCGTTTGTTTTCGTGCAAAGTATTTAATTACATTAGGCCAGAGCATATATTACTTTTGAAAGTCTTCACCAAATTAGAAATAGTGACACGATTGCTAACGGCTATTTATTATATTGCGCTCTCGTTAATATTGCATTGTTCTGTATATCAACAGGTTCATCTCATCAAGAAATTCTATCACACTTTTACTTGCATAAGACGAACATGGACAAATGTAGACTGACTTTTCAGCTGTCTAATTTGATCTGAACCCACACAGAAACCTGTCATATTGAACGATGTGTTAGCAAAGTTCAAACATGTTCAAATATATAAATTGTAAATAGAAATAGCCTTTTCACTAAAACATATTTCTTTATGTATTGAACAATTTATAGTTTCAACTAAATAATAACCATTCTTCTAAACCAATAACCAGTTTCAATAAATAATCATTGACATTTTCTAAAAACACACCTCTTTAATTTGTTTGTATATTAACTATATTAAAATTATATATTGCTCTGTAAACTTAAAATCATGAACTTAATAGAACTTGACCTAAATATTTATATCACGCCTCCAACACTTCGCTCTCACACGATATAGTTTCCTTTGCCCCGTGTATCCCATATCGGGTCACCTACTAACACAGTAACTTATAATATTGAAGGTACATAATATAAAAAATCTATATATCTCAGAGAATACTTATTCATGACTCATATAAGCGACATTGTTACTGACCACCATATATCCTTGGAATATATTGACAAAACTATATCAACCTGATTTCGTATCTGATCATACACTTGAAGATAAAAAGCTGAAATCGATACGTAATGATATGCCATATTACAAATACAGTTTGGTCATCTACAACTGCACGTTAACTAATCATGATACTGACGTAAGTGAATTGGTTCTTAAGTTAATTTCAACACAAAATCGGAGCCTCCTGTTGCCATCAATTGTTTCCTTGTCTAGTGACATCATATTACAATTTGCAATATTTTGACTTTCTTCATGTTATAGCTGTACAATTGCGATTAGCTTTGCTACATGCATCTGTACAATTTATGTAAATTTTGTAGTTTGCAATGTTACTTCAATTCATTAAATACTTTTGCCTAGGGTTGAACCTTTTTGTTAGTGTCGCGAGTCCAAAGAAGTCGAATGACGATTAACGAACACATTTCCATATGTTGAATTAATGCTGTCTTCATACTTTACAATAATTGACTCAATATGTCTGCCGTCTGATAGTAAAACTATGTGATGATTCAAGCAATACCGAAGCCATGCAATTATTTGAAGGACATATACAATGCCAACAGAAAAGTGGCTTGGCTGAATAATTGCCTTGCCCAGAGAGAAAACTTTTATTTCGTTTGATTGTGCTGTATCAAAAACGTCGAGGTCATTATAATACTTATGGTCAAGGACAAGTACAATAATGTCGTTGTATAACTATACGACCATGTCCGTTGGTAATTTTCATATTTAGAATGCTCCCTACGTAAAAGGTATATGTAATCTTATCATATAGATTTTTTTTATTTTTTGTTTCCATATAAGTAGAATATTATTTTCTTCATGAATCTCATTTTTCAAGTATTATAGCAGGTACACAATAATGGACGTGCCTCGCTCTACTGACGTAGTTAAACAGTAATTTGATGTAGAATATTTAATGAACCCTATTTATAGGCATATGTGTAAACAAGAGGACAACAAGAGGACAATCGAAACACTCTCAGTACGTCACATTTAATCATGTATGCAATATATTAATAAATGCATCAATAGTAAGACTATAAATGCATATGAATATGATAAATACTTTATAACTTTCGGCTTCCAGTCGGTTTTCACACGTCCAACTTCACACGAGGTAAACGCGATTTCAAGAAATAAAAAAAACTGAAGGTGTAGACACAGATTAGTGGAATAAAGTGTGTGTCGAAGCAAAAAGGTACAACCATCATTCACTGACGGAAATAACTGTTCTATTCTCCAAAATTGTTGCCTTGGTAAAAAAAACACATCCAATTTCGTGTCCAAGAGTAGATGAACATGCACTTCATAAAAAGGGTTAAAATTGACAAAAGATTGATTTTTTACATTTTTTTGCGCGAATATTTTCTTAAAATTTCTGTATTGTATCTTGATTGTATCTTGATTATTTAAGATTTCACTAACTTATATAAGCAGTCGTTCTTATACATAAGTCTGTCATATTAATTATTTTATGGCAATATAATTTTAACATTAAATACATTTGACTGGTAAACAAAAACTTAAATCAACTGGATAGGTCAACCCATTTGTTGTCACTAGAGGCGGCAAACTTTTGTGTGGAAACAAGCAGTTCCAAAATGATGCAAAGGATGTAACTATGCAACGGATCGTGCGTTGTGCTTCTGAATCATGTGTAGTTTTCAAATATTGTTTTTGATTCAAAACCATGAAATCTGTGAGTGAAAACAGACTAATGTTAAAACTAAATTAAAATGAATGAGTTCAAAGCATATGCATTAAATATCCTTTCATCGTCTGGTTTTTGGAAACTATTCCTCTCATATTTGACTTTGAAACCATATATATATATATATGTTTTCTGCGTTGCTAAGGAATATGGGGAATCTCCAAGGCTAATGAAGGTATAAAAGCGACATGATTTTACCAATTATTTGGTTAAATCATGAACAGTTAACATATATGGAAAGAAATTATCAAAACGGAATAAACCGATGCTTAGACCTCAGGTACAACGCCTACATCACATATTTTTATGATTGTTTAATTTAATAAATCATCTTAAATATAATTTCACTTGAACTTAATAAATTTGATTTTTTTTTAAATTACTTGATGCATGTGTGTAATGTTTATTTTGTTACGGTTAATAGTATGTCTGTGTAGTTTTGCTTCGTTTGTTCTGCATCTCTTGGTAAGTGTCTGCTGGGCTTCCACCATGTGCGCTAAAATGTGGTCATCACAAATGGTTTGGCTTCTGGGTTTGTCCCTGTATTTGTGTTGCATTATAAGTGTAAACCTCTAAATTGTGGCCATATAATATATAAATGTAAATATTTTATAAATAAGATTTTCTATAAAACTTTGGTTTCAACATCTTAAACTCATATGAAATTATTCACCTTGGTATTAAGGATTTAAAAAGATATTACAGCCATTTATTATTTGAAGAAGACAGAGAAGTGTAATTATTTTCAGGCGATTATTTATGTTACGTACTTGTATGACATTTAATGTGGTAAACTAATGCAATTGTTAACGTGGCTCAGGTGTTTTAGTTTCAAAAATAACACAATAATAGACGAGAGAATGTCAGGTAGCTAATTTTTATTATCAATTTATCCGAATAAAACGTGTGCAGTTTACGGAAGAAATTTGACAAACATCTGGGGCTGCATGATGACATTTATATTTCTCAGAAAATACGATTTATGTTAGATGCAATGCGAAACCTGTATCACAAGGAGTTAAGTGTATCTGAGATACATGTTTACACTTGACCTTTATTTTATGCGGTTTCCTTTGCCAATTAAATTTTGCAAACAAAACCAGGACCAATTTCAAATACGTAATTCCATGGATGATCGCTGACAGAAAAACAGAATAATTAACAGATCAATAATTGCCCGAAGCTTTACAATACAGTTAAGTTGTTTCACTGATTTTTATAATGTAATAATAGAAAAAATAAATCATCTAATGTTTTTTCACGTTCTTATGTGTGCTTTCAGTCTCTCCACTATGAATTAGCCGTGCTCATAGTTCAAAAATTGAATACAGAGCGATTTTTTGGCGCACACATTATACACGGTGACTGTCGATATGACCAGGCCATGGATATGACCATGTTAAAAATATAGTTAGTATGAATACCAGTGATAATATTTAAATTAACGATTACCAATGTGATGATATAAAATAAATTTCAACATTCGATAATATTCACATGAACAATCTTTTCAACTTCCACAAAATGATGATTGGGCATTCAGTGAATCGGTGGAAGTGAAACGGGTAGAAAACAATGGAAGCATTATTTAACATCATCAACAATAACAACATAAATATTTATATGAAAAACTACAGAAACAAGCACAGAAGTCGTTTAATAAAGACATAGAACACGAAAACAATATATCCCAAACCATATACAAACAACAATGAACGGTTTAAAACTATTGTTAATTAAGGAAGTACAGAAGGCTCAAGAGTACGAGCGCTTACCTACTGGCTTCAATAGTGACAGAAAACAGTTATCCCAACGGCAATATTACGTATTACATTATGGTGATTGTATTTGTAGAGCAATACTGTAAACATGCATAGTTTCTTTTATGTATCACATAAACCTATTAATGGACCGCGATATCTGTACCTAAAATAGAAACACTTAACCTATAAAGGCGCAAGTTCTTGTAATACGCTGCCTTTGACACTGCATGTCATCAACAGCTGCCAGAATGATACAACTATGCCAATGAAGGTTTGATTTGTTTACTAGATATAGCAAACTCAAAATCATAAGGTCAACACAATAATTAGAATCATGTAGTGTAGCTCTGAAAACAGACCTTTTATTAGTTTATAAAACACAAAGCACCATAAATACTTGTACACACAGAAAATATATCCGACAATTATTTTCGTAATAATGGTAAGCCCGTTGTGCATTGCCTCAGAGCTGTAGTGTGTGCCAAAAGGCATTGTTTTAATATTTCCCTAATCGGAAAAACAAACCCTACTCCTTGACAATTAATAAATGCGCGGTTTTAGTTATCCCTACTACGAATTGCGCTTCACTTCTTGTTTGGGCTTTTTTGTTGGATCAGCTCTCCAACGTTTCGTCTTTCTTTTAAAGCTGCACTCTCAAAGATATACCGTTTTGGATTTTTTTTATTAGTAATTGCCATTATTGTGTTCTGATTGTTTTACAATGAAATATCAGTATCGCTTGACATTGGTATTCCAACTAAATAGGGCAAATTACATCAATTCGGAAGTAACTGCTCAGCGTAACACATTTTTTCTTCATTTTTGACAGTCAATACTGCTTCATTCAACGTTACAGTCAATCAAGGCATGGTTATACCATAAAGGACCATCATATACTTTCCATCGTAAAGCTACATTATTGTGATTTTAAAACACAGACAATAATAAATCTACGTGATCTTTTTGTTTAAATTGTCAACGTTTTGTGTGTACTCCAGTGCCGGATTTGATCACCTTATCGAATACATGGAGGTTGTGTTAAACGTGCTTTATTTCATTATGAAAATATATCATTTTTCAAATATTGTGAAATGTTTAGTAAAAAATTGCAAATTCTTCCCACATATAGCTAGATTTAAAGTTGAGAAACACTATAACTCAGTAATATTTCTCGTACAAATCGGTAAATTCACTATAGAATATAGGACATTTTTGAGTGGTCTGTAACCTATAGCATATGATTATTATCGGAAGTTAATAAGTTTACAGCTATCTCATTGGAATATAACGATACAGCGAACGAGTTGTCTGATATTTACCCTGTTTCAGTAAACCTGTTACTTTCATTTCACTTATGTTTATGTTTTATTTGTCTAGCAGAACCCATTACGAATCGTAATTTAGTCTAGCAAATTGACCAAGAACGCCAAATAATAAGTTATTGAGACAATATGAAAAGGTCTAAAATTGGAATTTAATTATGGTATCTTAGTTTGTTGATTGAAATTTAGCACAGTGAGACGAAGTAAAACTCTGTTTAGGAAATTAAGGCCTAAGGCTTACATGTACTTTTCTGTAAAATAGCAGTTGCATTTTAGAGCTTCAATAGCTTCGATCAATGTTGGTGTAAAAAATGAACTTTTCCAGACCAATTCATTAATATTAAAGGGACTGTACACCAGATTGGCACCAAAATTATTTTTCTTCTGTAACGAATCTCAGGACAATCATTTAATATATTTTTTACGGTCGCCAAAATTGCAATCCAGTGGTGTATCCACTTTGCTACGAAGGCTTATTCTTACCGGGTGGAATATTTCAGCTATATACCTATCTTGGTAATATCACGTGATAACATCGACTAGCCAATCTCGTATAAGAAATGAATTCTACTAGGAAGACATACCTAGTAATCTTTTTTAATGGAAAAGATGGACCAAAAAACTGCGAAAAATAAATTAATTGTAAACTATGTGGTACTTCAGTTAGTAAGTTTCAATGCATTGTACATCTCGATACCAAGTTTATGTAAGTTTTCGACAATTTTTTTTTTCGCTATTTCATCATACGGAGTACAGCCCTTTAAGGCTAGTAAGTAATTGGGAGCATCATAAGGAATGTTTGCAAGTCTTGAATAAAAAAAAAAACGAAGTATATTTTGTCGCTGTCATCAACCACCAACTTGATTTAAAAGTACGGAAATTGTCTCTAATTTAAAAGCAACTTCATCAGTTATATAACTTAGTAGACCATAAATGAAATGCACAACATGCGAGTAAATAATTGATGCCATTTATCGATATCCATTTGCAGCTTTATCAAGAAAACATGATTCAATATGTGATACGTTCAATCAACAGGTGATTGCTGGCTCTTTAATGTGGTTTTGATGGATCACGTCTATTGTTTCGTTATATTCACACTCGCATGGTTATAAATTCAACCTTATCGGTTGCATTTACAAAACATTGCTTAACAACTTATATTGATCTTTTAACATCTATTAGTCTAGAAATCATTCCCAGGTTGTGGTTTTATATGTTCATAGTTGTTCGACATGAAATGTGTGCCCATTGCGTCGTTTGAATCTGAAGATTTTACACCTTTGTTTCAAGGGTAATCTAACGAATTGTGCGAATGGTGATAGACTATGCATTATAAATTCCAGCTCACTCCACTATAATGTATAACATTACTATACATATAAATGTATATGTGTGAGTATATGTATAAATATATATTTGCAAGTTATTGCACTTAAAGAAGTATTGCGCAATTTAAATATTGTTAAAACGTTATTATTCAATATACTCCTCATATGGATTCAGGTTCTTCAATTATTTTAATTTCATTCAAGTGCACTGTTTCACACGCTGTGGCCCAGTTATACCTATGTTTGACCACGTGCTTAAACCACTCTTTAATATAGATACAATCAACAACTAAAATGAATATATGAATTGTAAAAAAGTGCTTTTAATGTCCCTGAATATACAGCGACTTAGAGATTGAATTTAAAGAGCTAGACTACTTCAGTGGTCACTTTAACAAAATACAAATATGTTTTATTACAAGAAACGTACTTTACGCAAAACAAAGATAATACTTTAATTTCAGAGTTAAAACAGGGAATTACATCATGCATATTGCAATTCATCCAGTAGAGACTGCTCAATAATATCAAACGATAACTTACATCGTACGACAAAACCGATAGATATATTATTATGAAAATTGATATCTGTGAGACTGTTTATACCTTAATTAATCTTTATGCTCCCAATAATAAAAATGAACATAATGTATTCTTTGAACACATATAAAAACCAGTGCAATAGGTATCTCAAGGGTCAAATGTCATAGGTGGATACACTAGACATCCATGAAAGGGTCTCGCCTACAAATTGAAATCACAAGTAAATCTTCAAAACAATGTTTTATCAAATTATTTAGTCGATATTTGGAGGTCATTAAACAAAACGTATTTACAATATACGTGGAGAAGAAAATGTAACGTTGAATGAAGCAGTATTGACATCTGGTAAATTGAATATTAAGATCATGTAGCAATTTCATTTTGACTCATCAAGTAAACTGAATGCTCAAATACTATCTCTGCGAAATAAATGGAAAATATGTAAACAATTAATACAAGAATAGTCGATCAGTTTCTCAAAAGAATGTCAAGAAATAAAAATAATCATCTGCAAAAACTTTAAAACAACTAAGAATATTGCATGCAATTAACATTGTTAATCACAAATCAAATGATAATGCAGTACTACGACTTCAAAATGATTTTAAATATTTATGATGAAAAAGCAAAAGGTGCTCAAATTTGATCCAAAGAAGACTTTCTTGAAGAAGGTGAACTAATTCAAGTCATTTTATTTATTTAAAAAAATCCCGTCAAACCAGGAAAATAATGACTGCATTAAATATTAATGATTAAAAAGCTCTTAGTTTTAATGAAATACTTAATGTAAAAACAGAGGTTATTTTCTACTAAAAACCAATACTCGTCTCAAACAGTTCTGGTCTATACTTTGGCTAAATTTTAACGGATAATTTTAATGATTGTTTTGAGAAAAAAGAACTTACTAAGTCCAAATATCAATCAATATTTACACTGCTGCATAATAATGGAGACCCGGAGATTGTGAACAACTGGAAAACAACATCATTATTAAATATTGACTAAACATTCTTGCAAAAAAATTAGCAGCACACTTTAAAACGTCTTACAAAATAAAATATAAGCCAGAATCAATGAGGCTATTATAGAATATACTGAAAATATATATATAGAAGGGGCAGTAATATTTGTTGATTTTATAAAGGCTTTTTATACGGTTAAATGGCCCTTAATAATGATTTGTTTGAAGAAAAATGGTTTTGAAGAAATGGGTGCTACTATAACAATATTTTCTCACGCGTTACTAATAATGGATGGCAATCTTAACCTTTTAAACTAACTAGAGGCATTAAACAGGGGTGTCTAATCTCTGCTTTGCTATTTATAATTGATGTCGAAATTATCTCGTTAAAAATAAAGTCTAGCGAAGATATAAAAGGCATAAAAGTGACAAAGAATGAATGCATTAGGACAATGCATCTTGCAGATGACACTACGGTATTCGCAAAAAAAATAGGAAAATGAAATCCGTGTTATCACAAGCCGAGGCGATATGGATAGGTAAACTCAGAGCATGTAAAACTGACAACGCGTCTGGCATTCAATTTAAAAGATACATCAAAGCACAAGGTGTTTACTTCGGTACGAATTTAAGCCAAATGCAAGAACTGAATCGGAATGATAAATTGGAAAAAAAAATCAATCTAAAAATTAATCAATGGAGCAAAAGAACACTGATATTCTATGATAAAATAACGGTGGTAATTCTTTTTCTATCTTAAATATCACATATTATGCAATCCCTTTTTACAATAAGGTAGGTACTTGAAGAATTAAATTTTCTCTGGTCATATAAAAGTGAGAACATCAAAAGAACAAAACTCATCGGAGATAAATAAGATGAAGGACTAGAAATGATTTATATATTCCTATTCGATAAAACTCTTCAAATGAAATTGGTTAAAACACTCAAAAATCCAGAAATAGCAAACAGGAAAATAATACCGCCCGTATTCGTATCTAAATTAATACGGCAAGAACTAAATTATATTCAATGTGAATACAGACAGCATAAACTCTCTGCCAAAGGTAAAATTAAAACAACCACTCTTATATTAACGTGTTTTGTATGCCTTTATTTAACTAAAAATCCTACTTATGTTAATATGCCAACATCCTTAACAGAAATAAGAAAGCAAATTGTATGGGGTGATTGCTGTATTAAAATAAAATTGCAATTTCTATTATTTAATTTAATTTAACTGTATTGAATCTAATTGTATATATGTCGACTAAAAATTTAAAGAAGGAAAGATGAAAGAAACCTGTATATTAGGTAAATTAAGATCTGAATCTAATTGAATATCTGAAATCAGTGCTAAAAGAAAGCTATTCCAACAATTTGGAAACAAACATTATACATGCATTATTAAAAAAGGTCCAATGTAAGACCAGACTAAACTATAGATTTACCAAACAAATATAGTTTATAAGTTTACGGATAGCACTTCAATGAACAAATGAATAAAACAACTTTTAATTTTAAAGAAACTACAAAGCCATACACACAAACAGAACTTGACGTTACGCATACTGAGTGGAATTTTTGTTATTTTTAATATTAATTAGAAATATTTCATAATGCATCAAAACTTTTAAGTTCAAATTAATTCAAAGAATAACAGCTACAAATACAAATCTTAACCCGTGGGAAACACGGTCTATTCCATTGTGTTCCGTGTAAAATGAAATGGAAAATTTGAATCACTTTTGTATGCAGTGTAAATAAAAAGAAAACTTATGGAATATACACTTTGCTATTGACTCCTACCGTTATCAAAATTCATGGTGGAAAGTTTATCACAGCTGACCACGAGTCAATAATTACACGAAATGTAGCGGAACACTGAGACGATTATACAAACACCATGAGAGAAGTTACAGACGCTTTGTTGAATTAAAGGGTGATCGATAGTTTAGAGTCCATGCGCCCTGGTGACCGGCCCTTAGGATGGGCTGGGGATAAATAACCACGTATTGGTAGTTTAATTGAAAGTTCTTTACTTTTTGACATTGTACTTGTACTTTTGTTAAACAAAATGTAACTTCTTTTAAAATTCTTTTAAAATCAGAACTTTTTTTATAACATTAAATCTTCTAAGAAGTGCACATAACATACTACGCTGTTAACAGTAAATTGCATTATTTTGCCGAAGTGTCATACATTCACCACATGAGGAATGTATACACAGTGCATCACCAGCTGGAGCATGTGACAAATCTTCTTAACTCAGCAGGATCATTAAGAGCATCAACAGATTCAATCTGGTTAAAGCAAACTGACGGAGCGATACAATATCACGGAGTGATTCTAACTACTTTTGTTTTAAGTACATGAAACCTACTGATGACCTAATTGGACAAGAATTTCAATACCTACTTTTAAGATCCTGATAATTGCGCTAACTTCATGAAATTAATAAGACGTAAAATGATGATTTCTAGCTCTGAATTGCGTTAAAGGTCCAAAAGGCATTTAATTGCAATTCCTGAAAATAATGAGATAGTTTATGTTTGTAAATAATCTGTTTTTTAATAAACATATTTCGGCATCAAAGGCACTGGAATAAAAGCTAGTCCAGTGGATTCAGGTCTTAAAATGTAAACAATATCCTCTCATTTCTAATAAGACACTGAATATAAATTAAACTAAAATTGCCCACAGTTTGGTTGAATGTTTAAACAAATGCAGATCGTTCAGATTGAGATGAAATGTCAATTCAGTTGCAAAACTTGCTACAACTAGTTTAGAAACAAAACTGTTTCAAATATTATGCACATAACTTCACTTTTCAAACCAAAATTGAACACACATATGTATATTTATGTGCGACAAATATTTGTTTTTCCTTCTGTTACATAACATGAAATGAAAATATACCGAGGCACAAATAAATGAATGATTTATGAAATTATAAAATTACCTATGAAATATGTTTTCAAAATTTAAATTATCAAACAGTTATATATGGGTAGAAACTTGTGCGAGTAATTGTGTATAACTATTAATATCAAAGTTTAAAGCAGGTTTACTACACTTATGAATGCATGTGTGTATGTGTACTCCTTGGAATATGATGTGTTATATACATTTGTAATGCTAGTTTCACTTGGGTAAGCTACAAACATTTCTGTTTATAGACCTCATTCTTGAGTTCAAATGAGGTATTTTAAGACATTCTTTCAATAAACGCCCCTAATTGATTTATCATATATGTTGTTTTTTTCGTTTGTGTATGTTAAAGTTGCGTATATGCCTTTGGTCCTATGAAATTTAATGGGGATTATGTTTAAGCTTTCGACTACTAGACTGATGTCTGTATTTTTTTCCATATAAATAACATTCAGTATGACAAGTGCATTCTATCAAGGGTCGAATGCCTAGTCGATGTGGGCATTGATGGTTCACGGACTGATACCCGAAAATAATTTAAGACGACCTTCAATTAACACGTCATGACAACTGTAGCCTGCCTGTATTTCTGTATGGTATCCCGATCGTATCACTCAAAGTAAATCTTCTGAGGAGACAGCAGAACGATAGAAACAGAATCAGATACAATGAATCTTTGTTTGAGCTATGGTCATAAGTGACTGTAAACAGGCGTCTTTCTGCAGTAAAATGCTTTTAGTAGATTGTTTTTTTGTTTTGTTTTTTAAAAAGGTTGTATCCATTGAATTGGGCCCTAAATAACAAAATTATCTAGGTTAAGAAAATCTTACTGTCAGATTAAAAGCTTATCATGTGATAAACTTTGGCGATATCGATGCAATTGTATTCATGTCTTTAGAATTCTGTAATATATTGTGAAAATTCACATCGTTTCAAAGATAAACTTAATTACTTGATGAGTAACTCTTTTAAACCGAAAATATCAGATATGCATTAGACTGAATTGTTAGATAAAAGGGCTAAAAGAGACATTTTCTTTTCGTAATACAGTTAAGTTTAAGTTATCTTGGCAAATTTGCAAATTGGCTTAAATGAGAATATATTTGAAATTTATAGTGCAAATATTCAAACCTTTTGGGAGAAAACACCTTTTATTGCTGACGTAAAAAAGATCACAAGGAAAAAAAACATTTTTTACAGTCGATTTTTAATATATAGGTTGCATTTACACCTTGTTTAGTAACCAATTCTCTATTTAAAGACAGTGTGACTTAAGTATACATGTGGAAAGCTCAACTATATCCTTAACAAGTTATATTAACAGTACAATCTCAATATTTTCACTGGCATTCTGTTAAAGATACATGTCCAATAAATTTATTGAATATTATGCGATACCTTTCTTATATGATCTAAGTATGCCCGAGTTCTTTACAACGTTGATTGGTCATTGATGTGAAAATCACTGATTAGTTGCACGCTCACTATCCGGTGATAGTTTCAAACGGGCTTATTTAAAATAAATTAATCAATGGTGATTTCTATATGCCATAAAACCAGGAACTCGCTTTGCACGACTCAATGCATTCGTTATTTGCTTTGATTGTAAGGAATGTGTTTCTACTTTTGCACATGTATAAATAGTGTATATTTGATAAGGACACCTTTGTTACCACACACAAACACATCACATTTCATTGATTTATGTCATATGAATATTGTTTAAAACAAGGCATATTGTGCGTAAATAAAAAGGGTTTTGAACGGGTTAAAACCTTATTCACCATAAGAAGTAAAGAGCTTGTTTAATATTTAGTTTGTGAAATATACAAGCATGAATAAAATATGAGTCATGCCAATATGAACAAAATATTTACTGAAAGTATTAGGCGAGTTAAGTTTTAACTTATTTACATTACCTTTAAAATTTCGTTTCTTACACTTGGACATTCCAGGCTTGCTATGAATTAGGAGAAACACACAGACAGGGCGAATTGACATTTTTACATCAAATTGATGATTACAAATTATATTGATATTGTGTGGAGACTTTAGCACACAAAATTGTTGTTATTATCATTTTTTGTGTTGCACGCACAAGTATTTCTTATCGAGATATTTACATACATTTTCGTTTCTTTACGCCCTCTATATTTGCAGAAGATTACTCAGCTTTATAATATTCGCCCAGACAAAGTTAATACAAATGTTATAGTTTTCAGCGACCTTCCAAAATAAAACAACGTCTAGGCAATACAGATAAAACGTTATTTTCCCATATCTTGGCCTGCAGCGGATCGTACAGCATTGTTCAAAGAATAGAATTCAAGACGACTGTGATTGATCATTTTTCATCCTGATTTGCTCAATAACTTATTCGATTAAAGATAGCTATCCATGTTTGCCGGCACTAAATATCTGGGGTTTGCATGCTTGCGGGAATTGCCCCATCATACTGACTACAATGAAGCTAAACAGTGTTTGCCCAAGGCTATGTGTGTTAGAGAAATACATACTCATCAAGTCATTACGCCAAAACAGTTTAACACCATTTGTGTATTAATTAAATAGGAGCATAAGGACGATGTTGTTATGATTCGAGAACATAGCAGCTTTATAAAATTCCTATATTTATTAAAATCACGATAAATCAATACAAGAGCATGCCCTGCACAAAATGCATACTTTTATCCGAAGACAAGATATTAATGAAAAAACAAACAGATGATCCCTTCAAAGAACGGTTATTCATATCACAATTGACACTTGTTTGTAAATACATCAATATTGGATTATTTACTTGTATATGGATATGATAATGCTACTATAAATGCTGGATTCGAACCGGTAACAGCTATAAACTTTATGTAGAATAGCAGTAAGCAGCGAAAATATAAGCAAATATTCGGATAATAATAATTACTTAAGGTCAGAAAATGCATCCTCAACATTGAAAAGATAAATTTTGAAACTGAATCACCCGATGCTAAGACCTCATTTACGACTTCTTTCATTTCATCACTTGTCCTATGTGCTTACAGAAAAATGGCATCTTAAACTTAAATGTTGATTTTTTTTACAATGTTGAACAGTTGAAATAAAGTTCTGTTGTGCGCAAACCGCGAACAAGAGACCATAGAAGTAAGATGTAACATCCTCTAGGCTAAACATCTAGCACATATTCTTTTTTCTGGGTTATTCCTGCTTCTTATCTGCATGTACACATATTTTCTTTATATATTTATGCATAAAGCTACAGAAACAAGCTCAGTAGCAAAAAAAAAATAAACATAAACCCGGTTTAGTGGCACTGGTCAAACGCCAAAGACATAGAACACAAAATCACAAACAAGAAACATAGAAGAACAGCACAAAACTCCAAAAACAACACAGTGCATACATACTATATGTTAAAAAATAGGTATGTTTATCAAGAATTGTTAGGAACCGCCTTGGAACGGTCAGTAAAATGTAAATTTACTGGGGGTTTTAACCAGTTTATGTGCACAAACCTCACTCGTATCCCAACAATCCTTAATAAAGATAAAACGCAAAAGGTAAATCTTATCATAGTATGCATTAACTTATTAAAATATGAATGATAAGAAGAGACCGATATAATACTTCTAACCGAAAATTATCAAGCTAAAGATAAAGATAAAATTCTTCAATTTAAATTGTATATTTAAGACATTTGTATTTTACAGAAGACAAGCAAGTGTATGGTTTTCAACTGATAACTAAGCAACGGAATATGTATCATATTAAATCTTAAATACGCTGCTCAGGTGTTTTCGTTTCAGTAAACAATTACAAGTACGAAAAGGCTTAATTTAGTATATCATTTTAATTATCACTATATCTGAACCGACCATGCGGTTGTTTTATGGAAAAGATACGATAGCATCAGGTATTGTTTAGAATAAAACTAAAACTAAAATACCTTAAATTATATTATAAAGAAATAAATACTACTATCACCATTCCAAAATAGCATTCCAATTGGCTTATTTTTTCCTAAGAGCGATGTACGCCAAATTGTTCAAATTACCTCAAGTATATTGTTTAAATAAACAATAAATGACAAATACAACTCGATAAAGTAAACATAAAATTGAGGAAAACAGTATTGAAGCCGGATTCCCAAAATGATCTTCTGTACACACGGAAACGTTCATCTGTATAATAATTATATTGATAAGGGGGTTGGCAAATGAACGCCACAACAAGAACATAATACAACATCTGTGCTCCTGAAAACCGAGTATCTAGCTATTGATAAAATATTATGCACATAAGAACAACTTTCCTCGAAAAAACATAATATCCGGAAAGGATTTATCTGTCTGGTAAGAACATGACGACGCACCGAACAAATATGGATAAGTATAATTGCCTGATATTATTCCACTTTCCATACACCTATTACTTTCTCCTGAGTACAACTTTCAAAAATTCCGTAGAAATTGTAATTGATTCTGTAAAGGGTGACCACTCTATGAGCTAAGATGTCTTTCAGATTGCAACCTAATGGTTGTTCTTTTTGTGGCTTCCTTAGTGGAGATTATATCACGAACCCACCCAAAACGCTACTCGACAATTATGGTGTCCATTTAAGCATCCAAACAGCTGTTTGTCGTGAATGACGATATTTCTTAAGTGAATAAGCAATTAGACAGACAGACAAACCGACAGACAGACAAATATACAGACGGACAGACAAACAGACATACAGATAGAAGGACGGACGGACGTTTTCAAAGATTTTCAATATTTAAATAATGTGTGCAAAGGGACATCAAAATGAAATATGATCTTAAGAATGATTGCGCATGGAGCTGGATCAAACATGACCGTTTATGCAATGTGCATAAGTTACGCGTGATTTATCATGGACTCTCTGGGCATGTCTGTTAGTATCCTAACCTAGAAATTTAAAATAGTGATTTCATTGCATTCATTCACGAATTCACACAGAAAAAGCCAATTTATTCTTATTGCAAATTTTACGTAAACTATTTAAATAGGATTACATGCCTAGGCAATTTGACAGATCTAAGCGGAATTAAGAAACGTACAAGTATCGAGGAAATTGAATATCCAAAGACAAACATAATATATGTATATGACAGTAATTTTGCAAGTTTGAAACATTTTGATGTAACCAGGTTCAAAACATACACCGTTAATACAACTGAATTATTATGAACATGTTATGCATTTTGTGCAACAATTTTTACAATAAATTGGTCTGAGGGTTATAAAATCATTGTTTTCTTACCCCTACGTTCTCAAATTTGAGCTTTTATCACATGATAATCAGTTGATTTTATTATGATGTTATTCTTTATTCCTCTCAACTCTTAAGTTAAACCATTTTACACTTGATATCTTTATTTAAAAGTTCGTAGATTACCTTATTAATAAAGTATTTGTATTTATTTATTTATTTAATATTTTAGATTATAACCCACATTTCCAGACAATGAAATCGCCTTTCATTCTACATTTAACAGACATGACGCTATACTTTCTTAAATTATATGAACGAAAGACATAAAAGGATTTTAAACATACAAATATTGGCCAGGTAGTGTCCATGTTAAGTGCACAAGCCGTCGAAAAGAAAATAACCAGGATGCAACAACGCAATACAAATAGCTAAAATAGGTACAAAAATGGTACATTTGACTTTAAGCACAATTTAAAGTCACGCAATTTTCTATTTTCACTTTGTAAACAAGCAATCGTTCAGCTTATAATTTCAATAGTTTTTAAGTCGTCTAGAAACAAAGGTTAAAAACGAGAGAAGCTTACACGTCTGGCCTTCGGGTACGCGTATTTATATTACGATTAAGGTGATATGAACTTACACCAAATTACTTTCACAAACCACCATTTTGATCCGCATCTTACATTTCCCTCACCCAAATTTCCGCAAAAATAAATAACGTTGGACCCCCTGTTATATCGAATTAGAAAGTATTCGTATTAACCATTTGATACATTCTTCTTCAGTGACTCGACGATATTGAATTTAGTTATTGTCCCCGTAGATTTCTTTACTGATGATACATTTATGGTTATGATGAACACGTTTGTTTATCCAGTTATCTAGAAGAAACAGTGTAAATTTGAATAGAACGCAATGCATACAGGGAGCACCCAATATTTGGTTTATAGAATGCTACGAGAACAGAACACAATAATAGCGTGATATGGACGGTTGAATGCGAGTGATATAACATTATTATTTATTTTTTCAGATTTCTGCCTTGCTGCGTTTTAATATTTCCTATTGTTTCCTATTTTTTAGACCATGTTGTATCGTGCTGACAACATAAATGATCGAAACCAGAGGATTTGGTGCTTCAATTAGCAAGAGAACAGTCCTTTGGGAGAATATACCACGGAAGAGAGACAGGGAAAGTTTAAGTTCAATACATGGTTTTCGCCCGTATTGACTTTAGGTTTCACACTTTATTCCCACCGACATCTTCCTAGTTTTGAACGAGGTATCACTTCTGAGGTAATTGAATTACTGGAAAACATGAAGTCCTAAATCCGCAATAATGTCTGGTTACAATTCATTTACACCGCGCTAATACTTTCTTAGAGGTGAAAGGACAAGAGTTAACAACCAGTAAAGCTATTTTTCTGCCAACTCTGTAAGCTAAATATTTCATAGATGTTTTAACAGTATTGAATGCTTAGATAAGGTATAAAAGGTAGCACTGTTAAACAAGTGGGCCTTATATTACAGTTTCATCTAGCTTTTGTCAATTATTTGCAATCATGAAGTCAGCATAGTAGTTGCCCGATAAATGGCTACGTAAATGCCGTAGGAAAGGCCTGAATTATGCATACCACATATCGAATCAAACGCTAATGAAAAGGAAATATGACTGAACAAGACCAAAGAAACAGAGTTCTTTTTCTTGGCGCTGGCGGTGTCGGGAAAAGCTCCATTTTGAAAAGGTTTCTGTTCAACACCTCCAGTGATACTTACCTCGAAACAGAAGATTTGTATGCTAGGGAATTCACTATTCAAGGTGTGGAGGTTATAGTGGATTTTCTGGACACTGCCGGAAAGTTGGTATTTCCGGTAATGAGGCGCCTTTCGATTACCACAGCCCATGCCTTCATTCTAGTATATTCGGTGACAAGCTCCGAAACGTTTGAAGAGGTCAAACGCTTGTGGGACGAAATCAAGGAAGCAAGAAGTAATTATGAGGACTTGCCGTGTGTTGTTGTTGGTAATAAAGTTGACCTTGAGGATAACAGGCAAGTGGAAAAATTCGACGCTCTCAACTGGGTTTATAACGATGACAACTGTGGGGCATTTGTCGAGATCTCTGCTAAAAACGACGAATGCATTGTAGAAGTGTTCAAATTACTGATGGAAAAAGCAAAGAATCCAAGAGCAAAGATAAATGAACCCTTTCATGCCGCGCAGATTGAGTGAACATTCCCTGGAGATGCAAACCCAGGCAGATGTCAGTGCCGATAAAACTAGTGAAAATGGGAGCAAATTTAGTCGAACCAGAAGTCTTATTCGCCGTGGAAGTAAGCCAAAGGTTCGAAAGTCACACGCCCGCTCCCATCACCGACAGGACTGTGTTATTTCTTAGACATTTCTGATTGAATAGCCCTTCGTCAATGAAAGACGAAATATGTATAGTCTATGCTAGCGATTTGACAATACGTACAATGTGAGTTTTTTGGTGATATTTTATCAGGTGTATACATCTATAAGCCTTCTAGGAAACTTGTTTTAATGAAGATTTGAACTTTAATGGGAATGCAAAAGTTATCCAGATTATTAAAGCATATTTAAAATACTACTAATTATCATTCTTTTAAACCCAAAACCAGTTTCCATAAAGAATTATCAGAGATGTATGGGTAATCAAGCAATATTTTTCGTTTATAATGTCAACATATAAGTAGACATTTACTAAAAAACAACCCTTAATTTGTTTGCATATTAACTATACATATAAAATATATATTGTTCTGTAAACTTAAAATCATGAGCCTAATATAAATGGGGTTAAATATTTATATTGAAGATGCATAATATACAATATCTATCTATCTCAGAGAGTATTTAAGTATAACTCATATAGATGTTGACAAAACTACATAACCTGATTTTGTTTCTATTCTTTAATTTAAAGATAAAAAGCTCAAATCGAAACGTATTAATGTGCAATATTACAAATACAGGTTGGTCAATTACAACTGCACGTTAAATATTCATGACACTGGCGTAAGTTTATGGGTTCTTAAGTTAATTTCAACACAAAGTACTCGCGAAAGTTTATGGGTTCATAAGATGGTTTTAACACAAAGTCGGAGCCTCTTGTTACAATCAATTGTTTCCTTCTAGTGACATCATATTACAGTTGCATCATATTCTGACTTCCTTCGTGCTATAGCTGTACAATTGATTTTTGCTTTGCTACATGCATTTGTACAATTTATGCAAAATTTGTAGTTTTCAATGGTTCTTCAATACATTAAATACGTTTACCAACGCTTAGACCTTGTTCTTAGTGTCCCGAGTCAAAGAGATTAGATGGCGAAATACGAACACATTGGCATATTTTGAAGCAATGTTGTCTTCGTAACTGACAATAATTGACTCAATAAGACTGCCGTCCGATAGTAAAACGACGTGATGATTCAAGCAATACTGAAGCCATGCAATTATTTGACGGCAAACATCATGCCAATAGGAAAGGGACTTGGCTGAATTATTGCCTTGCACGGAGTGAAAACTGTTATTTCGTTTTATTGTGCTGTATCCAAAACGTCGAGGTCATTGTTATATAACTAACAGTGAAGGACAAGTTAAATATGTCAATGTTTAAGTTTATGACCATGTCCGTTGGCTACATTCAAATTCAGAATGCTCTGTAAGTAAAATGTATGCACAATCTTATCAGAAAGATCGTTTATTCTTTTCCCATTTTTTCTAACGAAGCTATGAAAGCAACATGATTTTAACAAATATTTGGTTCAATCATGAACTGTCAACATCAGCAACGAAATGATCGAAACAATATCAACCGATGCTTGGACATCAAGTACGATTCAGACATCACATGTTTTATGAATTATTTGATTTTATTAACCGTCTTTAATATAAATTCATTTCCACTTGATAAATATGATAAAAAAAATCAGATGGCTTGATCCATGTTTGATATGTTTGTTTTGTTTTATTTGCTCTTCACTCTTTGTTGTGTCTGCTGGACTTTGGCCATGTGCGTTAAAATGTGATCATGGCAAATGGTTTGGCTACTGGGTTTGTCCCTGAATCTTTTATGCATTATAAGTGCAAACATCTGAATGGTGGTCATATATATAATATAAAAAAGTAAATATTTTATAAAAAAAAAATCCTTATTAAACTTCTGTTTGAACATCTTAAGCTCAAATGAAATTATTCAACTTGGTATTGAGGTTTAAAAGGATATAGCAGTCATTTGTTATTTGACGAAGATAATGAAGAGTATTTATTTTAAGGCGATTTTTAAAGTAACGTATTATGTATGACATTTAACGTCGTATATTATTGCAATATTTAACGTGGCTCAGGTGTTTTAATTTCAGAAATAACACAATAAAGGAAAACATGTCAAGTAGCTAATCTTTTGTTATTAACTTATCCGTACTAATGTGCAGTTTACGGAAGAAATGCGACAAAAACCAGCTGCAGCATCATGACATATCTTTTTCTCAGAAAATACAACGATACATGTTGGATGCAGTGGGAAACTTGTATCACAAGGATTTAGTGTATCTGAGATACACGGAATAAGAATCGTTAACTTTACATTCATGATATGCGGGTTTTTTTGCCAGTTTATAATACTAAAATTCAATTTTGCAAAAAGCCTAAATAGTTCATTTCAAATACACGTTTCCATGGATGATGGCTGATAGAATTACAGATCAATAATTACAGAAGCTTAACAAAACAGCAAACTATGATACATCCATAATGCGTGGGAGAATACAAATAAAGCAGAGTTGTTTCTCTGTGTTTCATAATTTAATAAACGAATTAAAATTCTACTCATGTTTGATTCACGTTGTTAGCCGTGCTTTCAGTCACTCAATTATGAATTAGCTTTGCCGTGCAAATAGTTCAAGAATAGTATACAGAGCGATTTTTGGGCACACACATTATACAAGGTGACTGTCCATATGCCCAGGTCATGGTGACGATAAAGTATAAAATTTGTATGAACTAGTGATACAATTGATAACAATGTGACCATATCAAATAAATTTCATCATTCGAAAAAGCGTCATTCATAACCTTTACAATTTCCGCAGAATTATGATGGAGCATGCCGTGAAGCTTCGGAAGTGAAACAGATGAAAAAGAATTAAAACATCACAATAACAACATCAAACAACAACGAAAGTTTCGAAACCATTGCTTATTCAGCATTAAGCAAGAACAAACCGCTTCATTGTACGAGCGGCTACTTACTGGCGTTAATAGTGACAGAAACACAGTAATCCAGACGGCAATATTTATTATGGAGATTGTATTTGTAGAGCAAAAATGTTAAAATACATGGTTACTTATTATGTATCACATTAACCTATTTATAGACCGCAATATCTGTGCCTTGAAGTATAATAACAAAAATATCACTAATTTATCTATAAAGGTACAAACTCCCGAATTATGCTAGGCCAATACCGTTTGGATATTTTCCAGAAATAGCAAAAATAAAATCATAGTAAATGTAAAGTAGTGTAGTTCTGAAAACGGACCTTTTCCATTTATTATTCACAAATCACAACAAAATACAAGTACTTGTACACAAGGAAAATATATCCTGCAATTATTTATCCACATTTTCTTCAGATTTATGGTAGCCCGTTGTGTATTGCCTCAGTTCTGTAGTGTGTGCTAAAAGGAACTGTTTTAATGTTTCCCTAATCGAAATAACAAACCTTTTTGACAATTAATGAATGTGCGGTTTCGGTTATCCCTACTACCAATTCCGCTTCTCTTCTTGTTTGGGCTGTTTTTGTTGAAATGGCTCTCCAACGTTTCCTCTTTCTTTTAAAGCTGCACTCTCACAGAGTGAACTTTTCGAGACCAATTTATCAATATCAAGGACAGAAAACAATTTTATATTTAAGAAATTGGAAACATCATTAAGGAATGTCCGCAGGTCTTGAGTAAAAAACACGAAGTATATTTTGTCTCTGTCATCAACCACTAACTTGATTTAAAGGTACGGAAATTGGCTCTAATTTAAAAGCGACCTCATCAGTAATGTAACTTTATAGACCATAAATGAAATGCACAACAAGCGAGTAAATAATTGATGCCATTTATCGATATCCATTTGCAGCTATATCAAGAAAACATGATTCAATACGTTCAACCAACAGGTGATTGCTGGCTCCTTAATGTGGTTTTGATTGATCACGTCTACATTTTCGTTATATTCACACTTGCATGCTTATAAATTCAACTTTATCGGTTGCATTTACAAAACAATGTTTGACAACTAATTTTGATCTTTTTACAGCCATTAGTCTAGAAATTATTCCCAGGTTGTGGTTTTATATGTTCATAGCTGTTTGACATGAAATGTGTGCCTATAGAGTCGATTTGAATTTGAAGATTTTACACCTTCGTTTCAAGGGTAATCTAACAAATTATGAGAATGGTGACAGACTATGCAATATAAATTTCAGCTCACTCCACTAATGTATAACATTACTAAACATACAAATATATATGTATATGTGTATGCAGATGTATTATATGTATTTGTATATAAAAGCATATCCATTCTCACAATTCTTTAATTTTATAAGAAAATAAAACACAACCTCTATGTGTTCGATAAAGAGACCAAATCCATCACAGGAGTACACACAATGCGTTCACAATTTATAAACGAAGATCCAGTAGATATAGCATGTTCTAAAAGTTTTTTTGAATACAATTATGCAACTTCAGAAAAGCACGAACTCACTCGATCACGAGTTTACTATACTAGGGACTATAACTAGTTTATAGTGTTTTTTTAGTTTTAGTTTTATTAACAAATACAATAGACAATATGTCAATGAGTATACATTTACAAATAGAGAATTATATGCATGTAAGTAATCAAATGGTCAAATAAATCACCAATGATCATATAAATAAATATTCATGTTTCATGTCATAATAGAGACACAATATAGCATTTTGTTCATGTATATGACAGCGAGAGATCATTGTGTACATGAAAAACACATATTATTCATAGTAATAATGGTATTGGTTTCTAACATTAAATGCCTTATGTATATACATAGCTAAATTTCTATTCACTTTAACATTGTCCGATTGCATTAACTCAACAAACTTTGGTACATTTGGTCTAGTTCAATAATATTTACTAATATAAGTTTTTCTTAAATCACTATACAATGAGCATTCTAAAATAAAATGAAATTCATCTTCTAATACATAACAACACAAACATTTTCTATCAGTATATGGTAATGGGTCAGGTTTGTGCCATCTGCCTGACTCTATTGACAGTCTATGTGAAGAAACTCTTAATCTACACATGTCTTTTCTAAATTTGTACATATTAACATTTGTCAGATAAGGTTGTAACATAAAATTACTAAACATTGTATACGATCTTGCACGAGATGAGTTATTTAATTCTGACATCCAATTCTGAATAAACATATCATTTAGTCTTGTTTTTAACAATGATATAAACATATTTTCATCACCAACTCCTTGGTTTAACCATACATAATGAAAGCCTAGAGATTGCAATAAAGAACACACATCATTTGCCCAAGATTTACAATTAGGTCTTGTTTCAATATAACTACACATATGAGAATACATACCTTTAACATATTTATGAGCATCTAATTTTATAACTTTCAACAATATCTTATAACATTAACAACTCTCCTAGTGTACAATGTAGTTCTACCAAGTTCGCCATATATAAAGTTATTCTGAGTTTGAATTTTAACACCTAATAATCTTTTGCAAAAATTCAAATGTACTCTTTCTAAAACAATAGAATCCTTTAATCCCCATACTTCTGATCCATAATTTAAAATTGGTAAGATTAATTTATCAAACAAATCTAACTTATTACTAATAGACATATATGGAAACTTAGCTAAATATGAGTTTAACTTGAAAATAGCCTTGGATGCCTGTCCTGCTAAAGTATCAAAGGTGGTGGTGAAGGAACCACCACAGGTAAAAATAATACCTAAATATGTAAAATGTTTAACTATTTCTAAATTGACCCCCTTATAAGAAAAAACAATATTTTTCCTTAACCTGCCTCCCTTTTTAAAAATCATAACTTTAGTCTTGGTAGAATTAACACTTAATTTCCATCTATCACAATACTCCTCTAGTAACAACAAACTCTTTTTTAACTGGTCTTCAGAGTCAGCCATAATAACAATATCATCTGCATATAATAACAGAAACAGTTTCAGCATACCTATATCAATACCATCAAAACCATTTAACATGTAATACTCTATAATATCATTTAAATACATAGAAAATAAGAATGGAGATAAGCTTTCTCCTTGTCTAACACCAAGCATACATGTAAAGTCATCTTTACTAATAGTATTATGCATTTTAATTCTAGACTTAACAGTGGCATACATAGATTTAATAACATTAAACATATTTCCTCTAATTCCTAACTTCAAAAGTTTATACCAAATGACATCTCTCACTAAAAAATCAAAGGCCTTAGTAAAGTCTACAAAAACTGCATAAAGTCTCTTATTATTTTCTAACAAATAATTTATAACACCATGTAGTACAAAAATATCATCAACTGTGCCCATATTTTTTCTGAAACCAGCCTGTGCCTCAATATATACATGATATTTTTCAGCCCAACAATTTAATCTATTATTTATTACTTTAGTAAACAATTTACCAAATGTACTTAATAATGTAATACCTCTATAATTATTTGTATCATTCTTATCACCCTTCTTATGCAAAGGTACAATAAACCCTTCAGACCAAGCCTCTGGAAAATATCCACAACTCAACAACTTATTAAACAAAGTACATACAACAATAAAGAAATTATTACTATTAATACCATGTTTAAAAAACTCATTTAACAGATAATCAGGCCCAGCAGCTTTATCATTATTTAACTGGTTACATGCCTTAACAATATCCTCATGTGAAAATGGTACATTCAATTCTTCAAACATAATATTCAATTCTTCATTCATATATCTATCATGAAAATACAAAATATCTTCATCAGGTTGATAAAATGTTGAATCTGGGTCATTAATAGCCTTAAAATATTGTAGAAAATCTGCATTTGACAAATTACCACATTCTTCCTTAACAACTGACCCTTTTAACATTTTTAATCTAACACTTTCTAATTTCTTAGTCTGCATTTTATCATACATACATTTCTTTTTTCTCACAGTACTCTTATACAAGCTTCTGGATTCTACCATATTCTTTCTATTTACATCACATGGATAATTTCTATACATGTTTAAATTTTTATAATAACAGTGTTTTAAATTTTTACAACCATCATCAAAATATAAGCCATCATTTGCTCTACCTACATGTGCAACATTATTATCACAATATTTTTTAAAACAAGGTGAACATATCTCTTCTATAATGATTTCAAATTGGAATCAATATCATCATTACTATGTGAATTTTCAATGTCATCACACAGTGTTTCAAGCATATGTGTAGTCTCTTCATTATTTAATGTGTTAACATAATCATTCTTTTTGTCATCACTCCACATGTATTTATATGGTATATTATCAACTGTATCATCAATTTTCACATCTTCATTACAAAGACTATTATTACCACAAATTTGTGAACATCCCAAGCTAAAACTAACAACACAATGATCAGACAGAATGTTTGGATCTAACACATTAAAACTCTTTACACAACAGAACATCTTTTTTGAGCATAAAACTAAGTCAATAGTACTGGATCCTGCTGCATTAACAAAAGTATATTTTCCTATATTGGCATCTAATCCAATCCTACCATTTAAAATTCTCAAACCTGACATTTTACAGAAATCTAACATCATATTCCCATATTCATTTACAGTTTTATCTAAATTACTTCTATGCATATGTTCATCTTGTACATAGTCATCTGGGAAAATATCTTCCAAACAAGTATGAATATTATCATTTAAGACAAAATCTGGCCTTTCTCCAACTCTAGCATTAAAGTCTCCACAAACAAAATATTCACAAGTATTTTCATATATAATATTAAAATCTAAAATATCATCCAAAATCAACTCAAACACTGAATTATCAGTTAAATATTCTCTGCAACTACCCTTAGGAATATTATAAGTCAGACACAATAATACATCATTATCTGTATTTAGTAACTGTCTATCTAATTTAATCCACTGAATACAGTCACTAGTATTTTTGACAAACTGAACATATTTTGATAATTTATTATGTACATAAATCATGACACCTCCACTACTTCTCTTTGAATGTTTAACCGTATCTTTTCTATTTAGAATATAGGTAGAAAAATTAGCTACATCATAATTAAATAAATTTATATGAAAAAGCCAAAAACAAAATATGGTTCTCAAAATTTGCTAAATATCACCGAAGGAAACTACTAACATGCCCTCATAATGGCCTATCATTTTGGGGAAATCCTTGTTTGTCCAGAATTATAGAATAACAATAACTTGACAAGAAAATCAATCAAGATGCGTTTACCACTTATATTGTCAATGGTCATAACTTAAGTACTCTAAGCATGAGAGTATAAGTATTAGTAGTTTGGGTTATTTCCAATCAGGTTCATATCTGACTATATATCATAGCATAAACTGCATGTGTTTCTTTGTGATATATTGTATCAGGAAATATTGATATTTATCTTGGCGTAATTTTTCATGTTTGTACACTCATGCCAGTAGATGTATGCACGGTGCTGTTTAAGGAGTTTTGTGCTGTTCTTCCATGTTTCTTCTTTGTGATTTTTTTGTTTTTAATGTTCTATCACTTTGGCATTTGCCTAGTGCCATGTAAGCGGGTTTATGATTAAACGTTTTGCTTTTGAGCTTGTTTCTGTAGGTTTTTGCATACATATAAATAAATTGCAGTGGTAAATCAGTGTGTATTTACCCATTTAAGCAAAAGTATTCTGTCTTTATAAAAAATGAAGTACTTTCCTGGCATGTTTAAATGTTGGTTTAACACTTAAGTTAACGATTAAATAATCAAATTGTGTAGAAGACAGCATTTTACATGTAGGAGTTATGAAAACGCATATATCAAGGATATCGCAAGAGTGTTCATTTAAAACGGAATTAATTAGATGATATTTTCATATTGGAGAAAACGAGTCTAAGCAAACTTTTATCTATTTAGGTAAACGAGTATTCTATTATTTGGATGATTAACACTGATATTTCTAGAGTAGGCAATTATTTACTACTTTGATTTCCTTAATTTATTTAACTCAGTAGTGTTACTTTCCACATTTGTTGATCGAATTAATTTTTCTCTCATATTTGAAAACAAAATGCACAATGTTATTACAGACAAATCAATTTAAAACCCTTGTTTTATAACTGTTCAAGCATAGTCAAAGAAGCAAAAATGTAAATAATGTGTATTTTAATATACTTAAAATAATTACATCAATTTAAAAAAAACAACAACAACATGGTGATCATTTACTGTCTAATATTGACAATATATATTGATGTACTGAATCAGAATTAATTAAAGTAATAATTATAATTATACATCAAATAAGCAGTTAACATTCGTTGCTCTGTAGATAGGTGAATAGTTTCCTATTTTACATTATACTTTTTACAAAAGGTATGTTTAAATTACTTTTTGCAACATCGTCGCACATGATTTCTTTAAAATACGCAGCGTAGTTGGGCTGGTTAAAATGTGTGTTGTCCGAAGGATTGAAAGGAAAATAAAATACAAACTATTCAATTGCTGTCGAATGTCCATATTGTTCAACTTCAATCACACTTCTATAAATCATAGTATTTGCATACATGTATGGGTTCATTAAAGAACAAAGTCGGGTTGTCCTGTTTTCATCAATAAATCGTCTGTCCAGTGCATCTGATTTTACAGCGTCATCGTCTTGTTACATACTTGATGATTTAGTTGTACATGTAGCCAAATGTACAATTGCTTTGGCATCGAGCTTGAGTCTTTGTACTTTTGAATATTCCTTCATTTCATTAATTGTGTCTACATACGACACTACCTTGTTGTTATTATTGTAAATCTACTTCTTTGTTAACGTGATTTTTCTACGAACACATTTTCATATCTCTAAGTAATGCTACCATCGTATTTTACAATAATTGACTCAGTATAAAAGCCAACAAATGGCGATGCTTACTCGTAGTAATGATTCAGAATATGCAGCTATGTAATTATTCGAAGAACATTTACTACACCAACAATGAATTGATTTGTCAAATTGATGCTCTTGCTCAGCAATCAAGCTCCTGATTCGTTTAATTGTGCTCAATCCAAAACTTCGAGGTCATAATATTTAAGGCTTTGGACAGGAAAATGTATTTCAGTGTAAAAACAAATCCGCTACTTTTCATCTCATTTTTAGAAGTCTAAATTTTTAGCTTTGCTGGCTTAGTAAAAACAATGTTTTGCTAATACATACGAAATAAACAGCTTTTGATAGCAGCATGGTTCCTTATTGTTGAAAAAGTATCTTGATCTTTGTTACACAATTAAGTTTCATTTTACTGTGTTTTAATTACCTCTTGGTCAAATGTTGACTCGTCAAATATGCTGGTCATCTATAATATAAAAGTATGCATTTACAATTAATAATTAACATTGGGGTCTACTACGAACAGAGAAAGTTTTTTGATCATTGCCCTTGATAAACTTCAAATCATGTTAATAGAACAAATAGTTCAAACATCAAATCATTGTAAAGTAAACAATTGGATTTTTGCCTGAATGACTGCCATATTCTTTCAAGGAAAATTATAAAGAGGTTAATTAAGGGCAAGTCTCTCTGTTAATATTGTTTACATTTATTTTCCCAATGCCCTTATATGTCATAAAGGACGATGCATACTATTTATAATAATTTTATCTACAAAATTTAATGTTGATAACCAATTAAATTGATAACACAAATGCCAGGTCATCGTTATTTTTCCAACATTTTCGAGGAAATACCAAATAAATCCTACGTCGCCAATAACCTGATATTTGCTTCAATTTCATGGCCACTTTTGAGTAGATTATAAGTATCTTAAATTGGGCAAGAGTGAAAGAAGTTCATCCCTAAACCTTTTCTACTTTCTTTTGGGAATATGCATATTTTTAATCGGAAAATCGTATGTACTTCTCCATAAATAGTTTTTTTTTTAGAAATAACGTACGTACAAAGATAAACCATATCAATATGGAACTGCATTCCCCGATTACCCAAATAAACCATCATAATCGTGATGTTTGCTCTGTGCTGTGGTCGGAAATGTTTTTCGCACTGGTTTCTAAACAGCTTCTTAAATAGCAGCAGCCATTGTTCCGCAGACGTGATATAGTGCTCATGTGCGGCAATAAATTCTGAAGCTATCTATCGGTACAAATATATTAGACAGTGAACATTGTTCCTTTTCAGAATAATCGTTAAATGTTTGGCTACTGGAATTGTCCTGTATTATTTACTCAACCAGAATTTTGTTCTAAGGCGTCAACCTTAAAATTACTTATCTTACCATGATTATGCTCAGAATAAACCTCGTGCCATCATTTTTTATTCAGATTGGCTGACGTATATATTCATATCCAAACCTGTATATGTTTTCACACAGGACAAACCCTATGCGTTCTTATAAAAAAATGTCAAACCTTCAACGAACTCTTTGCATAAAGTAAGTCTGGTGCTCTAAGGAAATGCATGTATTGCACGTGCTTGGTGAAATTGACAAAGCACAATATGAAAAAAGTGACATCGTACCGCCTCTAGACCAAAAATAACACATCTGGTCATATATAACCAAAATCTAAAGACATGATACAACCATATAAAGACATGATACTGACGTCAATTTATATCTAGCTTCTCAGTCGCGTTGATGGCGAAAATTTACATTTCATGATATATTGACGTTTCCAATATTATTTTTTTCGAAAACATGGTATCAGTAATCACGAATGCACTATTTCCGTCTCGTGGAGCACACGTAAGGTCAAACAGAACCACAGTATGCGGAAACTCAATGACGTCAACAACTTCAGTGAACTTTGAAGGCTTCCAGCTTGTGAAATGAACGTTTTAAAAACTTCATGATAATAATAATTTAGCGGTTTAAACGTGGAAAGGCAATGGATATAAGTTTCGTTTACCATGGTGTTTTAAATAAGTTACAAAGAAAAAGGTCGTCTAAGATAACAGTTTTCATCCATCTATAGGGGCTACCATTTTCTGTTAATGAGCATAAAACGGTCCGATCATAAAGGATCTCAAGAGTAGAAATCAAATAAGAGGCATTTTTCATAATCGGGCTTAAATAAAATCGTTTTCAAAACAGTATAACTAACATCGATTTAATAAGGTGCATCATAAACAATGGGAGATCTCAAATGTAGTAGTGTGATCCGCACACAGTTCTTAGAGCTCTTTAGACTGAATATTGTTGACAAGTACATGTTTCATGAAGCAATCACAGGAGATTATATTAGCGTTGGAAGGGATAAACGTTCAAAGCTGATCAACTCAGCATGCATTTGAGATCAACAGAAGCGCTCGTTTAAAGTAAAATCATGGAGTGATGTACTTGCAAAGTAAGCTCTCAAATCCTCATTCGTTCACCTCGTTAGTGGTTCCTATGTGTAACGGTCCACATAGTTATTGTTAAATCTTTGCATCCCTTATAAATGCTGTATTATCACATCATAATGATCGCAATTGTTAACTGACTACAGATCATTATCCCAACTCGTACAAGAAAATGTTTTTTACAACTGAAACATAGTGAATCGAAGTAAAACCACGGAAGGTGTTTTTTTTATATAACACCTTATGTATTCCATCTTGCGTCTACCGGGGTTATTAAGGCCGCAGTCTGGCTTAGATTTGGTTAAATGCCAGTCAAAGATATTGACACAAACTAGAAGGGATTGACGCAATCACTTGGACAGCCACATCCATTTGCATAAGTCTAAATAGCTTTGACAAAAGTACAAATAAAAAATATGCAATTGCTAATAAATCACGTTGAAATTATTAATTTTATTTATAATGTGTGTGTGTGCGTGCGTGCGTGCGTGCGTGCGTGCGTGCGTGTGAGCGTGTGTGCGTGTGTGAGTGCGTGCGTGTGTGCGTGTGTGTGTGTGTGTGTGTGAATTCAATGTTCTTTCCGACGCATTGCAGATTTAATGTGACAGTAATAAACAAAAAACAAACGGCGAAATAGCTAGTATCAAATATTTATAAATCCAAGATGATTACAGAACATTGCATGAAGTTTAATTTAAAAAAAAACGTGACTCTAGTATTAGCAAAATTATACAAATTAATTAAGGATTAAAATCAAAACAAATCCTTCGGACTCCACACACTTAGACAGCCCAATTGCGTTCATACCCCGATAATGACATCAACCCCGCAATTCATTCCATATATTTACACCAATAATTCATTTAAGAATTGTTAAAAAAATACTTCATTTCATTTAAGAAAACCTTTCAGTAATCCTTTCTTACCCATTTTGTAAATAGAACGACCCGACTGTAACGTTTCAAATGACGTCACAATAACGCGTGAAAAGATCAACCACTTGAAATCACTTTTAAACGTAAAATTATAACACTAATGGCAACAATACATTAAAAATATAATAAATGAACACTTACTAAAATGTTGATTTATATTTTACCGGACCTCCTTACACAATACAAACAATAACAAGATCAATAGTTGTTTTGTATATTGTAATGCGATGAATTGCGATCCGAACATATCCAAAGATGTTGCGTTCATCGATTGATAAACGCAACTGCCGAAATGCAATTCATTTAAGGAATGAACGTTGAGGTGTAAATATAAGCAGATTATTTCTTTTAGAAAGTATTTTATTATATTTAATAACGTTAATCGAAATTCGAAGTGGTATTCGGAGAATAGCATAATAAACAAAAGGGAAAACAAAGATTTTTCGATAAAGCCTAATGGAAATTTGTATTTGTATTTTTTTTTTCTCGCTATTCAAATTAAAGGGAATATGTCCCCGTTGGAAAAAAAACGTCACAGTTTATACTGGATCTTCTCTCTTACAGGGCTTACCTGACTGTCTCATTTAAAGTACGACTGATCTACCAAAGATGCATAAATTAGTAAGTTTAAAAGAAGTTTAAGTAAAATACATATGAACGTCATCATAAATATATTACAAAAGAAACTTATTCTAATAAAAAGATCAATGATATATATCTTCCCGCAACTAATCTACCTCGTGTACATTATGGCCTTGACCTTTTCGGAAGATTTTCGCGTCTTAAAACATTTATCTGAATGTTTCAAAACCATATTAATTTTAATGTCTCTCTAAATTATTTAGTATTGATGTGCTAACTTTTAGATACAAGCTCAGTATTTTTTGCAATGACAATCCAATTCATGGTTCGTAAAAACATTGCATAATTCATGTTATTTTTTAAACCTATACTTTATAGCAAGGAAACAAACGTGACTTGGCAAGAATTCTAATTTGTGTCTAAAGAAAGATATGTATCGTTAAATTCTGGTGTAAAAGATGGCGAGAAATGCCTGAATACGTATAATGTAAACAAGGGTCTGAGGTAATGTGGCATAGACGTTTATTACTAATAATTATCTATTCGGATCGGAACACCTCGGCAATTTTCCATCGAAAATAACCTCGGATGTATGCCCGTACATCTGTTGAAGTAGATTGTTAATATAAATGAAAATATGAATTAGTCGTAGTATTTTAAGGTGAAAATTGTATTATTCAGTTTGAATTGATCTACAGCAGTGTATATATGCATATATACATCAAAGGTTATTTTCGATGGAATATTGCAGGGTTGTTTCATATGTTAAATATCGTTAAAATAAAATATAGAGCATAACAATGTTCTGGTTAAGATTACAATATATCCCATCGAGTGAATATCAAAATCTATATTTACTGAGGTGAAATAAACTGTTATCTTTCAGTGAAACAAACATTTTTTATTGTTTTCTTAAAATGATATAAAATGACATTCAGTCGTATTTGTTTGGCTAATTAAAGACCTCAAAATAAATATCTTTAAAGGTGTTTGGACAGTAAAGCTAGCTAAATTCACCAATACACATTCTTAAGTATTGTGAAAACTACTTTATCTTTGACTAAACCCAAATAACATTGGCCATCGACCATGATATATATCACTACCGCAAAACACATCGTTCCCACAGGGTACTTGTTAAACTGTAATCACCAACACTACTGATGTCTGTCTCAGGAGGGTTAGCGCCTAGCATTCTCCGCCAAAGGCAATCAATGGCAAAGGCAGCATATCGAACAAAACCAAAAATAAACACAATATCCCAGTGATGTTCTGTTGAAACTGTAAAAAAGCTTTCGTCTTACATAATGCTCTGCATTTGCATGTAATATTTTCTTATTGAAAATTTTAATTATGTATATGATCTGATTTACATTTGGATTTCAGGGTTTTATCTCTGACTTAAGGACATGCTACCTGCCAGTTTTATTAGTCATATAATTATGTTGTGTGTTGTTTGTGGAGCTTTGTGTTGTGTCGTGCTTGTGGATGTCTGTGTTGTTTTTTTCTGTTTGTGGCTTTGATTCTGTGTCATTGAATGGTGTTTGTGTTTATGCTTTCGACTTCTGGATTAGTTTCTGTATTTGTTCATATTAGTTATGATACTGCGATGCTGTTCTGTCCTATAGTTTTAAGCAAAGACGCATAAAATGGAAACATGAGTAATAGGAAGAAGATGCAGTTCAGTAGCGTACAACGTCTGAGGTATCTGGAAACTAGCATTCTTCATTTATTGTACAATATCGGGTTTTCAGCTCAAGGTCACTACGACCTTAATCTTTGACCAACGTTTTTACAAGTAACGGTCACTAGGACCTTGACCTTTGACCCACCTATTTTCAGCTGGAAGAAATCTTCACCAAGAAAAAAGGTCACCACGACAATGACCTTTGGCGAATTGATCTCATATAAAAAGACTATGTCTGGTGGTCGTGATCTGCCTTCAAAGTTGAAGAACCCTTGGCCTTAGCATTCTTTAGATATTCATCCGAAACCGTGAAGACGGAGTGACGGATCGGCGGATAGACGATCAGATTACTACATACCACGATTCGGGACACAAAAATCACAGGTGTTGTAATAATTACAAATTAAAACTTTAAAAAGGTTAATGCTTTTAATAATACGTTAAGCGTGTCACAAGGTTTGGAAAAATAAGGAAAATTGTATACTTTTCAATACTAATATGAAAAAGTTTTCAAGTTTAAAATGGTTTCTATAATAAAAGCAGGGGCAAGTATGAGGAAAATATATTCAAAGTAATAATAACAAGTTTAATAGAGTTCATTTTCAAACATGAGCAGTTATGACATTTAATAAAAAAACATAATTCTACACTCAGAAATAAGCAACAATACAATATTTTGAATAAATAACTGTTTCATATTGACAGGAATGTTAGAAACAGAACAGAACAGAACGGAATAGCAAATAATGTTTATACAGCATATTGATAAATCCAAATCAGTAAAAAGTTAAATTATTCGATCGGACCAGTATAATAGATGCATCTCGTTTAATTTTAAATATTTAAAGATAAAATAATAAAACAAAACTAAAAATTATACGAAATGCAAAGACCCCATAGAATTCGAACCACATACTTGCGATCAAGGGTCAAATGATTGGAGGCATTGAGAGTGGGAAAATTGTTTAACAGCTAACAAGTTTGGATATGTACTTCAAAAAAAAGCAGCTGACTTATATAAACTACAAAATGACGCAAACAATAAAATAAAATTATGAAGTCATTTAGCAACATCTCGAAAAAAGACCTAAGATTAAGACATCAAACTCGCTATCGATGGTGGTTTAATTAAGTAGGTTGGTGTATCCGAATAAGTATTGCCCTTTCAATTAACATTTCCTTTATTTCGATAAGTAAGGAAATGAAACTAGTTTTTAAGTGTTGCATCAATGTTCAATTCACAAAGATTTGACAAAAGCTTATATGCATAGTTATTTTTTTATTACTATCAAAAAATGGAAAAGTAGTTTTTATATAACTGCATTGCAAGGCTGATCGTATTTCCATAGAAAGTGGCTTAAATTCTCCTGGCAGATTCTGAAGAGGAGTCCTTCTTCTCGAGTCCGGTATGGATTTGAGCAAGGGTAAACGTACAGTTCCTTCACTCAAATCAATATATTAATCATACTAATAAACTGTTTTGATGAAGTATTAATAAGTTTTAAAGGGACTGTACACATGATTGGCACCAAAAAATGATTTTTCCATAAAGAATCTCAGGACAATTATCTAAAGAATGTGTTACGCTTTGATATCATAATTGTAAAAAATGTACCGAAATTTAAAAAAAAAATGGTATCGGAGACCGGGTTCGAACCCGTGTCGCCAAAAAATGCAGTCCAACGTCGTATCGACTGAGCTACGACGGCTTACTCTGATTGGGTGACATAATCAAGCTATACACCTACCTCGGTAATATCACGTGATAACACCGACTACCCAATCACGCATGAGGAATGAATTCTACCTGGTAGACATACCCAGTCATATTTTTAATGGAAAAATACGAAATAACTGCTAAACTTAAATAAATTGTAAACTATGTGGTACTTCAGTTAGTAAGTTTCAATGCATTTTACACATCGATGCCATGTCAGTTTTCGTCAATTTTCTTCTTTTTTTCGCAATTTTATCATACAGAGTACAGCCCCTTTAAGGAATACATTATAAAAATATGAAAACATTACAAACATTCAAATATCACAAAGATGTCGAAAATGATATTAAAAATATATTAAATTGCTATCACATGCTGCAGTAATACTACATTGTGAAATTTCTGGATGTACATAAATAACAATATGTTGAAATAATTTAAAGAACTAGTGTTAAAGGCATGATATTGTCTTTTTTCCAGTTGGGTGTTGTTCTCCACAAATATCTGAAAAATGCACTTCATAACATGCTTTCGAATTCAGATGTCAAACCATTTAAACTGTTAACTTTACGCTGTGGATTATGATCAAATCGGTCTCATCATTCATGAAACTAAGTTAAGTAAAACTGTACATTATTTTGATCATTGATCTTCAATTTACATTATTTGATTAATCGAATACACATTCTTTCTTTTATTTTCTGTCTCATTTGTTAAGAATGTTTAGGTTTCATAATTGACTTTGTAACTTAATTGTTTGTATCTTATAAACAGCCTATGTGTTTGTGTGATAAATTATAATTTGCGAGCACAACATAAATATATTATATTTTTTGAAATATATTTATGTTTCCTATAATGGTGTTTGATCAGCACATCGAAAACATTAAAAGATCATCATATCCAGTTTAGTTGCTCTTTAACAAAGTACTCTTTAGATATAGGCGTGTAAATCCGGCTAGACCTAAGACCTTTTAGAGGAGACTGAACACTTCACAAAACCATCTAGTAGGAACTCAGAGAAATGAATCAAGCTTATTGGATACTAATGGAATGAAGGGCTTTATTGGACACACCTACATACATGAAACGTATTAACAATGCTCGTGTCAATGTTAACAATGTTAATTGTATTGTAATTTTTTAAGATGTTAACGCATACAAACGCCTTTAAAAACTTGAGCAATATTTATAATGATATTTAAAAAGACGCTTTTTCATTGATCATTTAAAACCTCTCGAATATTTTATGATGAATTATGAAATTGTATAATACAATTAACAAAACTAGACTTTTGAGCATGCATGTGGTGTACACATTCATGTGAAATACACAGCTCATTTACGAGATATACAGATATAACGTCAGTAATTCATACCTACTTTGACGTCGTAAAAACGTCTTCACCTTTTGCAGTAAGGGATAGCGCCATTGGTACAACAACTACAGAGGTGAAGAGACTAAAATATTGATGAGTAAAATGATACAGAAATTAATGTAAGGAATCAATATCATTTTTTATTCATGTTCCACTTTATTTGTTCGCGTACGTTAATTGAACTGCCCAGTGTGACATTTTTGCTAGAAACATGGTCTTAGACTTAAGTAGCACTAGATTTAAATTGGATTTTACACTTTTTTTAGAGAACATTCAAATACAATAGTATTCACACTGGTAGAAGATAAACCACTTATAAATTTCTAAATTTTCCTTTTCGAAGGGAGTTCTAAAGGCAAATCCCACTGATCTCTGACAGTGAAATTGATTGTATACTTATGTATCATGAAATACAGTCGAAATGTTGTTCTTTCTGATTAACTGTTGATGCACTCCTATTTGTAAAACTTTGTCAAATATTTCATTCAGTAAATGGCGACAAGTATGGTTTGATCAATGTGTTCGTTTGAACATAAATGCACTCCTACATACATATTGGTGAACGAAAATAAATGCTTGCACTAAAACACAAATGAATAATAAACTTTAAAATATAATCACGAAGAACTATTGTCATTGGCGGTCAAACCTGAGTGAGTGAGGGGCGTCCAACGGGTGCCAAAATGGTATACAAAAGTGGCATTCTAAAAAAGAAATGAAAATACCAATTAATCCCCGAAAATAAGCATATGTCTGGTTGTATCTATGCAGTACATTGGTCGAGGCCTCTGCTTAACTGCGCCATTAAATAGTTGCATATAGAAGCAAACCTGCCATGTGTCATTTTCCCACATTTCCAAACGTTGCTAACATTGCGTGGTAATTAAATTCTAGGGTAATTCGGTCAGCTTTAGTACCGATGCTTATCAATAATTGAAACATGAAGTCATTTTAAAACCTTACTTAGTAGTTATTAAGAAATTTGCTAGCGGCTGAACCGTTTCGTTTTCATGAATATTGGAGTAGTAGCTGCGCATCTTTTAAGACCAGATATCGAGTTTAACACAAATATTTCCTCCGTTCTGCCATTCGCCAGTGCGACAATGTTTGCCTATACTGACAACTGGAAATGTTCTATTGGTATTGTTTAAATGACGCTGTAAGCCCTGAACACAGCAGTTATTATAGCAGTGTTTGCAAGTGGTGACCATACTATTTCAATGGGTTCATAGTCAGGTAAGACGTTCATTTTTGCTTTAAAATTGTTTGATATCGCCGCGTTTTTGTTTTTGTTAATAAAATATTGACTGTCAAGTACAAATTGAAATAACAACATACATATTATTAATTATTTCTACTTAAAAGTTTAAAAGTTGTTTTAAACAGACACTAGTATAGCCAGTATTTGGTTCCATAATTATAAGTACTAGTTTTTTAGTCTGTCATCACTTCTTTAATCGGAAGCTTGGAAAATTGGCATAAATAGGAGTATATTTTAAATTAAAATTTCAAACATTCTAAACTTTTTGGACAACACCTTTAATTGCATACAAGAACCATATCAAAATGGAAAAAACACTTTTTTCACAGCCGCTTTTAATACAAAGTTTGTATTTACACCTTGTTTAGTAACCAATTTCTATTTCAAGACAGTGTGAACTTACGTATGCTTGTGGAAATGCTCAGCTCAGCTTACAAGTAATATTAACAATACAATCTCAATATTTTTCACAGGCATTTTATTTTAGAAACATGTCTACTGAGTTTATTGAATATTGTGTGATACCATTCTTAAATGATATGAGTATATCCGAGTTCTTTACATCACTGATTATGCTCATGCTCACGATCCGGTGATAGTTCCAAACGGATTTATTTAAAATAATTTGAAAATCAATGGTGATTTTTATAAGCCATTAATACAGCAACTCGTTCTGCTTTGAATTCATGTGTTTCTACTTTTGCACATGTATAAATAGGGTATAAATGATACGGGCACCTTTGTTAACACACATCAGATTTCTTTCATTTATATCAAGACAAAGACAAATTTAAAAAAGACATATTGGGCGTGAATAAAAAAGGTTTTGAACGGTTTAAAACCTTATACAACATAAGAAGTTATCAGTTTGTACAAAATCTACTTTTCAAATATATAAGCAGTAATGAAATATAAGTGATGCCAATATAAACAAAACATATACTGAACATATAAAGCCGTTATAAACATTACCTTTCAAAATTCGTTACTTACACAAGAACATTCCAGGCTTGTTATGATTTAGGAGAACACGCAGACAGGGCGAATTGACATCAAATTGATATATACAAAAAATATTGATATTGTGTGGAGACTTAAGCATAATTATTTTGTTATTATTTTTATTTGTGTTGGACGCACACCTATTTTTTTTCGAGATATTTACATACATTTCCGCTTTTTAAGTCGTCTATATTTGCAGAAGATTAATCAGCTTGATAACTTTCTCCAGACAAAGCTAATGCAAATGTTATAGTTTTAGTGACCTGTCAATATATAAAAACGTCTGGGCAATACAGATAAAACGTAATTTTCCCATATCTTGGCCTGCAGCGGATCGTACAGCCTTGTTCAAAGAATAAAATTCAAGACGAATGTGATTGATACACTTTTCATCCTGATTTGGTAAATAACTAATTCGATTAAAGATAGCTGTCCATGTTTGCCGGCACAAAATGTCTGGGTTTTGAATTCTTACGGGAATTGCCCCATCATTCTCCCAAGGTTATGTGTATTAGAAAAAAGTCATACTCATGGATCCATGACGCTAAAACAGTTTAACACCAATTATGTATGAATTAAACAGGAGTTTAAGGACGATGTAGTTGACATGATTCGAGAACACGCATAATGAAATTCCTTTATAATCCAGATAAATCAATACAACATGCCCTGATAAAAATTTCTGCTTTCAAAACATCCAAAGACAAGATATTATTGGAATAAAATACAATACAAACAAAAAGATTATCCCTACAAAGAACGGTTATTTATATCACAATTGACAGTTGCTTGTAAATACGTCAATATTAAATTGTTCACTTGACACTATTAATGTATATGGATATGATAGTGCTACTAAAAATGATCGGTTCCAACCGGTAACTTTATGTAGAATAACAGTAAGCCTTATTAGAGCTGATATCAACTTCAATTAAAACTGCAGCGAAAAGTCAAGCAAAAATTCGGATAATAATAATTACGTAAAGGTCAGTAAATGCATCATCAGCATTGAAATGATACATTTTGAAACTGAATCAGCCGATGCTAAGACCACAGGTTACACCCTCATTTACGACTTCTGTTATTTCATCAATTGTCTAGCATGCTTTCAGAAAAACAACAACTTAAACATGAATGTTGTTTTAACAATGTTGAACAGCTCAAATAAAGTCATTAAGAGCGTAAACCGTTAACATGAGGTCATAGAAGTAAGATGTTACATCCTCTTAGCTAAATATCTAGTACATATTCGTGAATATTTTATTATATATATGCTTCTTATCTGCACGTACACAGTTTTAAACGTACTTTATTCTGTATAAAAATATAAATAATAAAAAGCGATCGATGTAATACTTGTAACCGACCAATCATTAAGATTTGAAATTTGAAGACGTTTGTATTTTACAGAAGACAAGCAAGTGTCAACAGATAACTAAGGAACGGGATATGTATGACATTAAATATGTTATACGTTGCTCAGGTGTTTTCGTTTCCGTTAAAATTTACAAGTACGAAAAGGCTTAAACATATCTAGTATATAATTTCAATTATCACTATATCTGAACCGATCATGTGGTTATTTTATGGAAAAGATACGATTGCATCAGGTGCTGCATATTTTACATAAATAGTTCGCAGAAATACAATGACTTATGTTGGATAATATGCGTTTTGCTGAGAACGTATATCACATTTAGTAAAGTGTATCGTGAATGCATTTTCATTGGATGCAAATCGTAATACTACAGGCAGTGTTTGCGTTTTCTTTCAATTTATAATGCTTATATTTCCTTATGAATGCTCAGGCAAAACAGTTTCTAACTAAAAATAACTGAAATAAGAAAAACAAGTTTTAATCTCAGTGTCAACTCATTTTATGACATAACACATAACTGTGTCAAAATACAATGACTTATGTTGCGCTTTTCTGGGAACCTATATCACATCTGGTGAATTGTATCATGAATGCATGTATATACGTTGGATGCAAATCGTAATACTACAGTCAGTGTATGCGTTTTCTTTCGATTTTGTCGCATGTTATCAGTTTGCAATGCGTTATTATGCATAAGGTGCGTTAACGCTACATGGCCATGTTCAGGAAACCTATTTTAACAACAAGTAGGACAGAACATGTTTGAAGCCTATTAAACGGATGATTTAAGCGTTGCGCTCAAACCAGTTCTTTCAGTTTATTATTCGTTTATTCCTTTACGAAAAGCCCAGACAAAAGAGTTTCTAAAATGGAAAATAAGAAAAAAGTCTCTGTTACCCTTTTTAACAGCGCTATCTCTCATAAAATGAGTTGATTAAAAGTTGATATTTATCGATATGTATCGCATAATAAACTTTGTATATAAGAAATGGAATACTTCTTTGCATGCAAATTCTATGGCTGATGGCAGCATGTTTTCATAGAAACATAAGCAGACACTATAATGAATAATCAACTGGAGTTAAACAAAACAGCAAACGTGGAAATACTTATTCACCAAGCGGGGAAAATGCAAATAAAGCAGCATTGTTTCGCTGTAAACAACAATGTTATATAAAAAGCTATTCATGTTCTATTCATATTGTTAGCAGCGCGTTCAGTCTGTTATAAATCAAATCTGTCAAGAATGCTTACAAATCTCATTATTCGCTTCCTATTTACGGATTGTAAAGCTTGAAATGAATTTGTTAATCAATGAAGTCTATATGTTAAGAATTATCCACATGATTATACTTCTACTAAGATATACAGAGCGATTTTCATATATAATACAAATGTTACACAAGATCGATTCTCAAAAAATATAATCGGCACCAATTGTTTTACGTTGATATTTGTTACATAGATAATTATCAAAATTCAGATGTGGTTTACCCATTTGAGAGTAGCTTCTACCATGTAAACTGGCAGTTCAATTTGTGTGTTGGTTGGCATGCCACCCTTTTAAATTAAACATATACATAACTCTAAAGCCGGAGAGAATAATAACAGACATATATATATATATATATATATATATATATATATATATATATATATATATATATATATATATATATATATATATATTCACGACAACCATAAACTCACTAACTCAACTTCACTCATTTAGCCATATAGTCCCGTTCTGATCAATCTACATATACTTCTGGATTGGAATAGAGCTTTCTTTGGTAAGAAAACACATACCCATTCCGCTATCAACTGTCAAGTAACCGAATAGTTGTAATATTGGGCAAAAGCGTCGTGATGACGAGTACTTTGTTCATTTTAATTAAAGCTACTGATTTCATTATTCTCAACGTGTTTGAAAAGAAGATTCAAATAGATTATAATTTCTGAATTTAGCTTCACTAAATAAAATTACAGTAGACGATGCCACTTTCAAAATGTACTCCTCATTATTTCGATGAAGTAATAAAACCATTACTAAGTGGATTGAGATTCCAGATGGACAGTTCAGAATAGCATCGACCAAAATAATGAAAGAGGATATGTACAAGGCATGCAATACCGCAATGCATTTCGTCAGGCTCGATGAAATAGTCCAAAGAAACATAACAAATTGAAAAAGATAGATGACATCGGTGCAAACAAATGCCATGCCTGTACATTGGCTTTGTAGTCGAAATCGTCGCCATCCAAAGGCGTCCTTCCTATGCTTCCGAACATGCCATTCATGTGAACGGGCTTTCAATCTGAGATGTCGACTTCCGAACTCGCGATGCTTTACAGTATCATACGACGACATCCATACATGCCATTCCTGGGCAAGGGCTTTGCAGTCTAATACGTCGACAACCAGTATCGGACAGTGAAACCCTTGCTTGGGTTTCGGCGATTTTTACTACCAATTATAGATTGGGCAACCACGACGTCCATCGAGACGTGGAACGAATATTTCATCATCAAAATTCAGTTAACCTGCAGGATGGGTTCCCTAGATTAAAAAGCCAACATTATCAAGTCTATTTCGGGTGGACAAAGTATAGAATGGCTACGAAGTACATGTGAATCTTTCAACACCATTATACCCATTCAGTCGTATATCGATGCTTCTTTGACATAAGGTATTATCAGGACATTTCATAGATTACCAAAGAAAAAGGACAGAGAAACTGAAGCAGCACAAAGACAGATATGTTTTTAAACTTTTTATACAATGCCACTCTGATCTGAATATCCTGTAAATTCAATGATCAGTGAATTTTGTAACAATTATAACTGGATCAAAGCGAGAGATAATGTTTATGTGGAGCTATGATTTGGCTACAAAAAGTTATAATTGACCGGGAGTCTTGAAAGGAAAACATATGAAGAACAACCGAAATATAACTTAACAATAACAGCAGCGAAACAATTATGAACAAATGCAAACTATTTCAATCAGCCTGAAAGGCATAAGAGTACAAATGCGTACCAAACGTGAGAGCTAAACAGCAATCAATACATTTGTATTTTTGCTAATTGAATTTCTAGAGCAGTATATACACGATATGGATATTGTGAATAACGTATGTATATGCCGCTCTATCTTTTTATAATTGAAAAATACTAAAATACCTCAAATTATATTATTAAAAATGCATACTGCTATCACACATCCAAAACAGCATTTCATTTGGCTTATTTTACTAAGAGCGATGTACGTCGAATTGTTCAAATTACTACAAGTTTTAAATAACAATTGATGACAAATACAACTCGATATAGTAAACATACGATTGAGGAAAACAGTATTGAAGCCGGATTCCGAAAATAATCTTCTGATATGTTCACATGGAGACGTTCATCTGTTTTATAATTATATTGATAAGGGGCTAATGGACGCCACGACAAAACATAATCAAACATCTGTGCTCCTGAAAACCGAGTATTTATCTTATGATAAAATATAAAAGACATTAAAAAAACCATTCCTCGAAAAACATAATATCCGGAAAGGATGTATCTGTCTGATAAGAACATGACGACGCACCGAACAAACTAATATGTATAAGCATAATTGCCTGATATTATTCCGGTTTCTATAAACCTATTACTTTCTCCTGAGTACAATTTATGGTTTTTAAAAATTCCGTAGAAATTGTAATTGATTCTGTAAAGGGTGACCACTCTAGGAGCTAAGATGTCTTTCAGATTGCAACCTAATGGGTGTTCTTATTGTGGCTTCCTTAGTGGAGACTATATCACAAACCTATCCAATAATGGATACCAAGACGCTACAATTATGGTCTCTATTTAAGCATCCAATTTAAACAGCTTTTCGTCGTTAATTGTGTTAATGTTTTGAGTTAAGAAGCAATATGACAGACAGACAGACAGAGAGACGGACGGACTAAGAGACACTCATGCTGTCATTACGGCCGAAAGTATTACCAGTATTTATTATATAATGCTTCCTTGTATGACAAACGCGGTGTTACTATTATAATGTTGCATAATTTGCAATGCGTTATTATACAGATGGTGCGTTAACGCTACCTGGCCATGTTCAGGACAAAGAAGATAAGTGCCTTTCGGCGTTAGATGGCAATATAATACAGTAGAATAAAGAAATTATGCATGCAAGAGTATTTCTATTCTGAAATAACCATTTAAACCATCTAACCAAAATATATTTTTAGAATTGTAAGCACGAAAAGCTTTGCCAAGTGACCCATAAGGCTTTTAACCGTTGTTGATTGAACTTACGCACATCGTAGAATTCTGTAATGCAAATTCGAACTCCATTTTGACATTTTCCTTTTTAAATGTCACTCTCATATAAATGTTAGAGATTCTAAAGCTTGCACCAATGTCGATTTTGTGTTGAAAATATATTGTTTAAGACTTGTAAATGAGAGTCATATGTATATGTTAGGATTTCGATAGCTTCCATCAATGTCGATTTCCAAAATATTCTATTTTGGGGAACCTATTTTAAAAACAAGGAGGACATAAAATGTATGAAGCCTATTTAACGGAGGATTTAAACGTTGCGCTCAAACCAGTTTAACCTACAGGCACGTAACTATTCTCTATTGTAAAGCAATGTCATCGGTTTATTAATTAACAAACCATACTACGAAATGCACAACATGCGAGAAACTATTTTTACCATTGATCGATAGCCATTGGCAGCTTTACTCAATATTGTATGCGTTTATTCAACAGGTGAAAACTGGATTTGTTCATTAATGTGTTTTTATGGAACCCGTGTCTTTTTTACTATATCCATGCGTACATTGCTGTAAATTGATTACATCTGAAATATAGCTATATACAATGTTGGTCATATGGTAAATATATCTTTTTAAACAACATTATGTCATTATTATAACAATAATGATTTTTCATTTTTTAGCCTTATCTCTTAATCTAGATATCTGTTATCACCGCAATTTGTTGGTATAATTTTGTTAAACTTACACGCGTATAAACAGAAATATCACAAGTAGTGACGCAAACAAGATAAGACGCAAACAATGTAAGGGAATGCGTGCAATGGATACCCCTAGCCGCGATCCTTTATTCGGCTGATGTGTTCTGGCACTACTTAAACACATTTCGACATTTTATCACAGTCCATGCTACCGACCTCTTATTAAACATGAGTTCGTGAGTCGTCCCCTTGTGTAATTTTCGTTCTTGATAGTACAAAAACTAGCATTTTTTCACCATCCGACGTCGTACTCCGGAGTATGTTATTTATTTTGAGTCTGAAAGCTGTCACTAACAAAGACACTTTTAAAAGAATGCCATAAAAACTATTTCAGTTATAGTTTTGCATTGCTTTATTAAAATCGTATATGCTGTACGAATACTAAGTTTATATATATATTTTTAACATAAGGGTTTCAAGTATAAAGCATGCGTGTTTTAACTAAGAACGTAGCGAGGTAAACAGTTGCTATTAACTAGAAATATCACGGGATTTTACCGACAACGAGTAGCATGTGTGCCGTACAATTATCAAAATGCATTGATGATACTTGCAGCTGTATGCGGTGAAAATCCAATAAGTACGTGCTATTGGTGGAACAAACCACAACATAGTTGGTATTTTCAAAGACAATGGTTCAAACTCACGAAAACGCATTTTTGATTTTTAGAGTAATTCCGGTTTAAGAATCCAAGCGCCTTGTTGCGGGGCTTTAAAACACCCCGTGGGGAATATTCCACGTATCATCTCTAATTGGTCGACGGTTATTTTCTTTTAGTAGCCCAAACATATAAACTTTCAACGTTCGAATTTTTATTTTCATTTGAGCTATATCACTCTGATTAAAATAAGATATACAAAAAACACATGTGTTATCCGTTAACAGTAAATCTAATTATTTGACCAAATACCTATGTGGCATAAAACAACCACATGAGGTATGTTCAAACCGAACATAGTCAGCTGGAACATGTGCTAAAAGCAACAGAAGAGTATACCTGGTTAAATACAAAGAAACTACACAACACATTGATAAGTAATAAAACCATACACATAAGTTCACTTATTGTGGTATGCAACAATTACCTTTAGTACAAGCAAACTAATGATGACCTGTCGACCAACTCTTTTATTAGAACACAGTATGTACGCGGCAAAACAAGTCTTTCGATTTAATCGATAAAAAGTTCTTAAAAGATTTCTTACTCTAAGAAATGTCATTTTTGAAAAAAGGAGTTCTGAATTACGTTAAATGCCCAATAGGTACGTTTGGAAGTCAATCAATTTTAATTCAAGCCGGGTAGACGTATTTTTATTGCAACAAAAGTGATAAAAAATACTTACCAGGTGTAATTATCCGCCAAAACACCAAAATACTTTCACAAATCGCCATTTTGTTCCGCATCTAACATTTCCATTACTAAATTTTCCGCAAAAAAATATTTACGTTGATATCGAATTAAGAACGAAGGAGATTAACCATTTGATACATTCTTC